>NC_061508.1:112292629-112361663 GCF_022539505.1 Lolium rigidum | reverse complement strand
ATTTTGAATGAAACAAATTGGGTAAGAACCAGCTTTTCAATACCTTTCCGATGCAACTGACCTCATATTTTTATGATTTATGTACGAATTGTGGTGAATTAAACTTGTTCTGTGTGTTCTGCAGACATGGTTGTTAGCTTTTAAATCGCCAAAAATCCATTTTTGAACCTAATTAAGTGATTTCAACTTTGTAGGACTGCTGGATGTTTTCTTAATCATCTCAAACAAGTTTCAAACAATTATCTGTTATGTAAATCCAGAGGTAAAGCAAATGGTAAAGACATACAGTAACCTTGTTAATCCATTTGTGAGAGTTTCGAAACAATTTTAACCCAAATCCAATTGTGTATGCCTCTCTGTTTAAATACCTTTCAAATGCCGAGTGGTCCCATATTTTTAGGATTTTTCTACGATTTATGGCATACAGATCTTGTTTTACTGTATGAGACTGATTCAAGCAAATTCTTAAAATTGTAGGATTAATATTTTTGGGTGAATCCAATTGGGTTAGTCTTGTTTTAGTACTGGTAATCTAGGAAAAATACTCGTTAGTCTCTGTTCATGCATAATGTTTACTGATATTAATGTGTGTGTGCTATATGAGTTGTTGGATCAAAACTTTTTGGTTTACTTAAAACCCTTGTCCAGCTTTTTTTCTTAGAATTGGACAACCTTTGTTTTATGCTTGCAAAACAAAACCTCTGCAACTTAAAATTAGCCCTATTGTTTTGCTTAAGTTTTTAAATGATGTGGAATATGGTTTGCTTCCTATTTTGGATGTTGTGTTATGTGAGCAAACTAAGTTAGGAAAACTGTTTTCTACTTTTCCAAAAATGTTTGAAAATGTTTTGTGATTGTATTTGATGTCAAACTAATGTTCTTGTCCTCTTTATGATGTTATCTACCAGGGGATACTTAGTTGTGCCATGGTGATACCGAGAGAGGCAATTGCTAAGTCGTGGCACTCTCATACCTTTACTAGGTAAATAAAATGGGTTTTCTTTTAGATGCTTTGTAGTATCTATAAGTCTTTAATATGTTAGCCGTAGAAGAGTGGTTAGCTTTTGATTGTTGATTGTTGCATGCTTGTTATGATTGTTGCAATGTGTTGATTGTGTTCTTTTTATATTTTCCGGCGATAGATGCGAACTATTTCGGAGAAGAAGAAGAAGTGGATCGGACAAGGATTTTATTTATATTGTTGGTATTCTTATATTGATGGAGTTGAAGAAGTCCAGGGACAAATAAGCCAAGGCAAGCCATCTCTTGATCTCTGAATGTTGAATCACATATTGTGGTTACTTGTTGTTATGCTTGTCTCTCGTTTTATCTTGTGTTGTTTCTACTTATGTTGATGGAGCATGCTCACCGTGAGCATGTTTAGTCTCTTTGCCACCTCACCGACAACCCCCTTTTAGTGACATGGTGGTTGTCATCTTCATGATCCCGGTGTACCCTCTAAATGTGATGGGTATGCCCACCTACCTTGAGTGTGTCGACCTCTCAACACTCCTCTTGCATCCCTTAGTGGTATGATGGTTAGTATCATGCCCTTGTTATATCTTCTACCTTGTCGATGCTATACATACTTACTCCCAAGTATGTTGAACCCCTTGTTGATGCTATACATACTTACTCCCAAGTATGTTGAACCTCGTGTTGATGCTCTACATACTTACTCTCGAGTATGTGGAACCCCTTGTTGATGTCATGCATACTTACTCTCAAGTATGTTGAACCCCTTGTTGTTGTTATGCATGCTTACCCGAAGCATGTATGCCCCCATGACCACCTATTTTATCATCTTCTTCATGGTATGATGATCAACATCATGACCCTTGTCGAACAATCCTACCTATGTTGTTCCCATGCATGCTTATCCTAAGCATGTATGATCCCCTTGACACATCCATTATCATCTCCTTAGTGGTATGATGGCTAGCATCGTGCCATCGATATATCTTAGCTCTTACATACAACTTTAGGTTGGGAAAACCCCGATGTTTTACGTTTTGGAAAAACTTTGAAAACTTTGGGAAGATGTTGTCTTGCCCAAGTGTTGTTCAAGAGAAAGGTCTTGATGTTTCGGAAAGTGGTATGGTTGGTTGTGGACAAACAAAGGAAGTGTGGGTAAAAATGTTTTTAAAGGAGCACTGCGTATAAGTGTACGCCAGCCCAACTTTTATTGCGCAACCACTCTACCCCAACGTGGGCACGGGGCTTAGCCCTAGTTTGTTGAAGCTGGCATGAGACACCTTCACAACTCTCTAGGAGGGTCACGATGACCTCTGACGCCGGGTTGCGCTCTGAAGGAGGCAATACACTGTAGTTGTCTATAGCCGGACGATTGCGAGGGTCTTCGTCGTGGCGCCGGAGATACGCTCAAAAAGGAGGTATGCTTGCCGGAGGTGCCGGGAAGGGGTAAGCCCGCGAGGAAGGACTCATGTCAGTGGAGATGAGCGAAAGGTTATGTTCGGGTATCCGTCGTGGCATACGTTGTTATGCGGGGATGATGCCCACACGATAGGTATCCGGATAGTTGTGGGGAAAGTGTGCAAACTCTGCAGAGTCAAATCTATTCGAATAGCCGCATCCGCGGTCATGGACGGGTTGAAAAGGCCTACCTTAACCTGGGCTAGTTTTGTTTTAGAAAGGCTTTACAAAGACAAAGAGAAAGTTTTTTTCGGAGTACCGGAAGGGTACGGGAAAGTGGTTGACCATGTGAAGATGGTCGGAAAGGAAATAAAAAGGGCTACTCCCATCCTAGTGTTTTATGTTGAAGAACTCTTTTGAAGTATCTTCTTTAACATAGAGATGTCATAGGTTATCTTTCGAAGTATCTTCTTCAAGAAAGATATAGAGATGTCATAGAACCCTCTTAGTGTCCCCTTCAAGCTGTGATGTTGGGATGCTATATCCACAAGAGAAACTACTTCTCTTCTTCATGCTATATCCACAAGAGAAACTATTCTTCCTCTCTTGTCTCTTTTAGTTAGCATTGTTAGCACCTTTCTTGATGGTTTGCGAGTACAATTACAATGTACTCACGGCTTTGTCCCTGGCTATTTACTTGGCCAGACTTGAAGGAGTTCGACGAGATGAAGAAGGAGTTGACGACGTCTATGCGAGCTAGGAACGTCTTCCCAGTCAGTTGCCTGTAGGGTTAAGGCAGATGACTTGGGCTCTGCGTTGCTGAAGTGATTCCGCTACTCTGATGATTAGATTAGGCCCTTCGAGGCTATTATGTAAAGATGGGTCATGTGACCTTATTGTAATTTTCTTATTCCGTTTTGTAAAGGATGATGTAATTTGATATCAGTTCGGTTATGTGTTCACGGCACACTGATCATGGGAACGTGAACTGTATACATAACAGGGTATTTCGGACAGCTAGTCCGGGGTCCCCACAGAGCTGGTATCAGAGCTATCCTGACTGTAGGAGACCTTAGTTATCATGGACGTTAGTTAGGAAATAAGTACTTGGACAAAACTATTTACGAAACAAATTCTTTCTTTAGTCGGAAGCATAGCTTCTACTCCTCTTGTTTCTTCAAAACTTCTAAATTCATATCTCTCCGCTTTGTAAAAGGATTTGAAAATTCTTGCTCTATTGTCTCATCCACTTCAAACCTACATATTGGACGATGTCCCTGACTCAGACCGGAGACTCGAAGTCGAAGATGGATCAACCCCTCGGGATGACTCATGTATATCCAACAGCAGCTATTGAAGATTGGATGCCGACTTAGCCGTGCTCATGTAGGGATGATAACATCATATCTTTGGTTGTCACCAATGTATGTCAAGGAGCTGACCTTGTTCCTCCATGGACTTGCACTTTCACAGTCATCTGGGATCAAGTCCTCAGTTTCTTGACTAGTTATTTTTAGGCCAGCCGTTGAGAAGATCTCGACTTCGGGAGTACTTCAACAGCTACCCCTCTGAAGACCTCACATTTCCGGGATGTCGAGACTAGAAGTTCTACACAGTTTTCTCCTCCGCCTCAACATCAACGACTCAACATCCGACCCCTTCACCACCAACTGCGACAAGAATCCAAGTTGAAGCTGATGCCAACAATGTGAAGACATCAACATATGTGACCAGCCCCCAAACCTATAGGATGGATAGGACAAACTCAATCGCTTTGATTGAGCTACCCCCGCGCATTAGGACTTTCTGGGTACTTAGAGTACCATGTCTGATTTGATGATTGATTGTAGTTCCCTAGTGTGCTGCCTTGAGTATTTGCATCTTTTTGTTGTGTGCATGTATGTCTTGCTATTTAGACGTTTCCTCCCTTTTTAATTGTTTGAAAATTTGTAAAACAGAAATTAAAGATGGAAATCTGCCAGTGTACTGTTTTGCTAATAAAAATAGTTTGGTAGCTCCGATTGATGTGATTCCAATTGCACCAGAACAAGTATAAAATTATCTTTCAGATGCCTCTGACCTTGTATTTTTAGGATTTTTGTGCGATTTTTAATAAATAAAACTTGATCACTGTTTCTGGTTAGTATTTTGAGTCGCAAAAATTGAAAAATAAATATTTTTGAATGATTCCAATTGTGTTGATCTTGTTTTGTTTCTGTGCATCTAGGAAAAATACCAGTAGCCTCTGGTAGTGGTATTTTGTCTCTGGTTATGATTGTATGGGTGTCGCATGCAATGATAGGATTAAAGTTTGCCTCGCCGATGTATTGCTAACTGCTAATTAGTTGGGTAGATTAACGAAAGACTCTAACTCCAAACCCGTTAGCATTTGTTTTTCAACCGTCAGGGAAACTAACTCATACCCCTATCTACGCCGGCTACTTTCGAGATCAGCTGAAGCATCTCTACTACGCCAAGAAATCAGGAGCTCGCACCTTCAAGAGTGACTGCACCTCTGCGAGAAGACATACTAACTTGGTCTAACTTGGGAGCATAAACGCGCTAACCTCTAGGATATCTCCTTGAAAACCACCCTCTAACACACCGTCTAACAAGCTGCGAGAGCTACAATCTCGAAGCCAAGTTCCCCTGCATGGTGCATCTAGACCTCATCAAGTGAAGCTCCTGAAGATACCTCAAGACTCAAGATTAGGTGCAACTTACCCGCTCATTTCCCAACTAATTGAAGTCACCACCGACCCTCAAGCTGAAGATTGTCTTTGACGACCTCTGTTGATGCTTCATATGGATACCAACTAGGTGTTTCATCGACTTACTAACTCACCGCACATCCCATAAGGTTTAGTTAACACGTGGGTGCCTCTTGAAGATGTGGTCTGCACGTCGCCCCCGAAGATTCTTCAACTGAACAAGGAAGATCAACAACTTCTTCAGAAGCCCCCGACATGACCGCAAGGCAGACGCTCTGAGTTTTTCCGAAAGCCCCGATGAAAATATTAAGGGTGGAAGACTTTGTCTTCCACTAAAAGTTGGAGCTAACCCTCAAATTTTAAATGTTTCTAAAACAACGTTGGAAACGTGGGATTGCACTAGCTCCCCTCGAAGTCGTGGACTACACAACGCCCTCAGAATATGTTCGACTCAAGACGGGAGATCAATGGCTTCTCCTAGGAGCGCCCGACAAGACCCGTGGCCGAAGCTTACAGTTTTTAACGCCCCTCCCCGATGAACAATTTTAAGGGTGGAAGACTTCGTCTTCCACTAAATTTAATCTAACTCTAAAAAGTTTTCAAGCACCATTGGATGCACTAACTCTCCCACAGTCTTGAACCACCGCTAGGATCATGAAGAAGCTACAGATCCAACACCGGCCTGGAGTAGTCAACCTCTTCATGAAGCTTGCTATAGGCAAGAATCCATCATGTCTCTCAGAAGCTGAAGTTGCGACCCTCTCAACAACGGCACGTCGACAGAAGAATGGAGTCTAATTTTCGTCAAGCTTTACAACCCCTCTAGTTCTGCGCTTAGCAATCTCGGGACGAGATTATTTTAAGGGTGGAAGAGTCTGTAACACCCCACTTTTTGCAACCTTGATTATTTGTTCATGTTGCAAAAATTTGGGGGAACAAAAACTTTTTCTATAGACTAATTAAGATGAATTGCCTTGATCTGTTTATTATGATGAATTGTCTTGATCTGTTGGTAGATGAATTGTCTTGATTCGCTTGTTGAGTTTTGTCTTGAGCTACCTCATAGAACAACACCTCTAGTGGTCAGACAAACAACTCACCTAATAAAACTCATGTGTGACTTAGGAAAGATTTGTTTTCCTTCTTACTACATCAAACCTCTCCCCTGATGACAACATGAGTGTGCCATCTTGATTTTCCTCTTTGTGATAATCTAGCTCAAATCATCCTTAATTCACAACTTGGTGATCTCAATACATGGATCTCATCTATGCAACACCCTCTTCAACCTCCACGTCCTGCATGTCTCAGTCAATCCTTGCAACTCATATATTCAACTTGATCTGGTATCCTATCCCATGTTCCAGCACCAGATCACTTCTTCCTCTTTTACCTCTTGTTTTTGTTTTCATCCACGTTTATCTTCACAAAACCAAGAGTGGGAATGATGGGTACATTTTGTAGCCATCATCTACCCTTGAGAACACTTCTCCCTAAATTAGTTCTCTTTCTCAAAACCCTACTGTTTTCTTACCTGGTTTTTGACCACAAAACCACTTCTAGTTTTATTAAAACTCTTCAAATGTTTTCTTCAAATAACCAGAGGGAATTATGGATGGTATTTTGTATCATCTCATTTCCTTCAACCCAAAATACCCTTTTTTATCAAAGTATTAGTTTTATTATTTCTTCTAATGCATGGTTATGGTACATGTGCCATCCTTGCACCCTTTTTGATAACTCATGGGAAAAATCTATTTGGCATTATGATGCAAGTAGACCTATTTTGTTTTAAATATCTTTGGTTCTCTTTCAAAATGTTTTCAAAGGAAAGTTCCATGAAACCCTATCCAACATTTTGATCAACTCTCATAGTGGTGGAGACCCATCTCTGTAAAGTTCCATATCTAATTAACAACATTCATTCATTCATCACATCTCACTCTTGTATGGTTTACCATCATCACCTTGACCTCATGAATTGATGATTTATGTCACCATATTCATCCTTGTGAGTATATGGTTATTTCACTCATCATGTCTCTTAGCCTTCCTCTACAATTATCTAAACCACCATCACCACCCTATCTACCTTGGCATGCTCATGCATTGTTGCATGTGGTCAATCCCAATCCTTCCAAATGTGAATTCAAATGAAAAGTTCTATTCATCAACATTGGCACCAATACTTATTATCATCTCTCTTCCTAAATTAAGCACATCATCTAAGCCACCATCTTGGCAAAGAATAATGTGGCTCCACCTTGATCAACATGCTTGATGAAAGCTCCATGTTGATGATTCATTTTTGGCACGGCACAAGGAGAAGAGCCGGCCATGGCAAGAATTTCGGCCAGCCACTTTCCTCCTCATTTTCTTTCTCCACAAGCCTTGCCTCCCACCTAACCCAATCAATAAATGGGCAGCCACCATCCTTGGCCAATCAAAAAAGGAGGCAGCCACCCCTCTCCCTCTATAAAAACTCCCTAGCCGGCCACCTCCACTCCCCCTTTGCTCATTTCTTTCACACTCCACTCCCTCATACCTTCCCCCCCTTCCTCCCCACGAGCTGCTGCTCCTCCTAGCTACCATGGCCGGCCATGGCCATGAAGATCCACCAAGATGAAGCTCCCTTCCTCCCTCAAGCTTCCCCTCACCATGAGAGACTCCTCTCCATCTTCTCCCCAACCCTAGATGTTTTAATCTCCTCTTCTTCTTCCTCCATTGCTAAGATTGGATCTTGATGCAGGTGCATGTTGGTCCAAGCATGGAGAAGCTTGAGCAATCCTCAGATCTGAAGTTCTTGAGCAAAGTTCGTCCAAATCCCTGCAGTAATTTCTGCTATCTTGCTGTTTCAGATTCTGGTACGAACTTGTAAAATCCACCAAATCTCGTGTGCAGATCCAAATCGAGTGATTCAAAGTTCCACAGATAGATATTGAAAAGATCTACAACTTTACGTTGGTCTCATCCTCAAATTCGTTACAGATTCTCCCTGGTAAATAAAGTTCTGGAAACATGCAGATTAACTGTTTGTTAGATGTGTTCCGTTTTACAAAACCTTTTTGAGCAAACTCAACTGTGTGTGAAAGCCCTCTTCAATACCTTCATTTTGGCGGTGGTTTCACTTTGATTGACCTCCTGAAACTGAAATGGTTCACAGATCAAGATCTGGACAGATCTGGCTTTGTCGAATTAAACCAGGAGCTTGGGCACGTATTTTTGAATGAAAAAAATTGGGTAAGAACCAGCTTTTCAATACCTTTCCGATGCAACTGACCTCATATTTTTATGATTTATGTACGAATTGTGGTGAATTAAACTTGTTCTGTGTGTTCTGCAGACATGGTTGTTAGCTTTTAAATCACCAAAAATCCATTTTAGAACCTAATTAAGTGATTTCAACTTTGTATGACTGCTGGATGTTTTCTTAATCATCTCAAACAAGTTTCAAACAATTATCTGTTATGTAAATCCAGAGGTAAAGCAAATGGTAAAGACATACAGTAACCTTGTTAATCCATTTGTGAGAGTTTCAGAAACAATTTTAACCCAAATCCAATTGTGTATGCCTCTCTGTTTAAATACCTTTCAAATGCCAGTGGTCCCATATTTTTAGGATTTTTCTACGATTTAGGGCATACAGATCTTGTTTTCTGTACAGACAGATTCAAGCAAATTCTTAAAATTGTAGGATTAATATTTTTGGGTGAATCCAATTGGGTTAGTCTTGTTTTAGTACTGGTAATCTAGGAAAAATACTGTTAGTCTCTGTTCATGCATAATGATTACTGATATTAATGTGTGTGTGCTATATGAGTTGTTGGATCAAAACTTTTGGGTTTACTTAAAACCCTTGTCCAGCTTTTTTTCTTAGAATTGGACAACCTTTGTTTTATGCTTGCAAAACAAAACCTCTGCAACTTAAAATTAGCCCTATTGTTTTGCTTAAGTTTTTAAATGATGTGGAATATGGTTTGCTTCCTATTTTGGATGTTGTGTTATGTGAGCAAACTAAGTTAGGAAAAGCTGTTTTCTACTTTTCCAAAAATGTTTGAAAATGTTTTGTGAATGTATTTGATGTCAAACTAATGTTCTTGTCCTCTTTATGATGTTATCTACCAGGGGATACTTAGTTGTGCCATGGTGATACCGAGAGAGGCAATTGCTAAGTCGTGGCACTCTCATACCTTTACTAGGTAAATAAAATGGGTTTTCTTTTAGATTCTTTGTAGTATCTATAAGTCTTTAATATGTTAGCCGTAGAAGAGTGGTTAGCTTTTGATTGTTGATTGTTGCATGCTTGTTATGATTGTTGCAATGTGTTGATTGTGTTCTTTTTATATTTTCCGGCGATAGATGCGAACTATTTCGGAGAAGAAGAAGAAGTGGATCGGACAAGGATTTTATTTATATTGTTGGTATTCTTATATTGATGGAGTTGAAGAAGTCCAGGGACAAATAAGCCAAGGCAAGCCATCTCTTGATCTCTGAATGTTGAATCACATATTGTGGTTACTTGTTGTTATGCTTGTCTCTCGTTTTATCTTGTGTTGTTTCTACTTATGTTGATGGAGCACGCTCACTGTGAGCATGTTTAGTCTCTTTGGCACCTCACCGACAACCCCCTTTTAGTGACATGGTGGTTGTCATCTTCATGATCCCGGTGTACCCTCTAAATGTGATGGGTATGCCCACCTACCTTGAGTGTGTCGACCTCTCAACACTCCTCTTGCATCCCTTAGTGGTATGATGGTTAGTATCATGCCCTTGTTATATCTTCTACCTTGTCGATGCTATACATACTTACTCCCAAGTATGTTGAACCCCTTGTTGATGCTATACATACTTACTCCCAAGTATGTTGAACCTCGTGTTGATGCTCTACATACTTACTCTCGAGTATGTGGAACCCCTTGTTGATGTCATGCATACTTATTCTCAAGTATGTTGAACCCCTTGTTGTTGTTATGCATGCTTACCCGAAGCATGTATGCCCCCATGACCACCTATTTTATCATCTTCTTCATGGTATGATGATCAACATGATGACCCTTGTCGAACAATCCTACCTATGTTGTTCCCATGCATGCTTATCGTAAGCATGTATGATCCCCTTGACACCTCCATTATCATCTCCTTAGTGGTATGATGGCTAGCATCGTGCCATCGATATATCTTAGCTCTTACATACAACTTTAGGTTGGGAAAACCCCGATGTTTTACGTTTTGGAAAAACTTTGAAAACTTTGGGAAGATGTTGTCTTGCCCAAGTGTTGTTCAAGAGAAAGGTCTTGATGTTTCGGAAAGTGGTATGGTTGGTTGTGGACAAACAAAGGAAGTGTGGGTAAAAATGTTTTTAAAGGAGCACTCGCGTATAAGTGTACGCCAGCCCAACTTTTATTGCGCAACCACTCTACCCCAACGTGGGCACGGGGCTTAGCCCTAGTTTGTTGAAGCCGGCATGAGACACCTTCACAACTCTCTAGGAGGGTCACGATGACCTCCGACGCCGGGTTGCGCTCCGAAGGAGGCAATACACCGTAGTTGTCTATAGCCGGACGATTACGAGGGTCTTCTGTCGTGGCGCCGGAGATACGCTCAAAAAGGAGGTATGCTGCCGGGGTGCCGGGAAGGGGTAAGCCCGCAGGGAAGGACTCATGTCAGTGGAGATGAGCGAAAGGTTATGTTCGGGTATCCTTCGTGGCATACGTTGTTATGCGGGGATGATGCCCACACGATAGGTATCCGGATAGTTGTGGGGAAAGTGTGCAAACTCTGCAGAGTCAAATCTATTCGAATAGCCGCGTCCGCGGTCATGGACGGGTTGAAAAGGCCTACCTTAACCTGGGCTAGTTTTGTTTTAGAAAGGCTTTACAAAGACAAAGAGAAAGTTGTTTTCGGAGTACCGGAAGGGTACGGGAAAGTGGTTGACCATGTGAAGATGGTCGGAAAGGAAATAAAAAGGGCTACTCCCATCCTAGTGTTTTATGTTGAAGAACTCTTTTGAAGTATCTTCTTTAACATAGAGATGTCATAGGTTATCTTTCGAAGTATCTTCTTCAAGAAAGATATAGAGATGTCATAGAACCCTCTTAGTGTCCCCTTCAACTGTGATGTTGGGATGCTATATCCACAAGAGAAACTACTTCTCTTCTTCATGCTATATCCACAAGAGAAACTATTCTTCCTCTCTTGTCTCTTTTAGTTAGCATTGTTAGCACCTTTCTTGATGGTTTGCGAGTACAATTCCAATGTACTCACGGCTTTGTCCCTGGCTATTTACTTGGCCAGACTTGAAGGAGTTCGACAGATGAAGAAGGAGTTGACGACGTCTATGCGAGCTAGGAACGTCTTCCCAGTCAGTTGCCTGTAGGGTTAAGGCAGATGACTTGGGCTCTGCGTTGCTGAAGTGATTCCGCTACTCTGATGATTAGATTAGGCCCTTCGAGGCTATTATGTAAATATGGGTCATGTGACCTTATTGTAATTTTCTTATTCCGTTTTGTAAAGGATGATGTAATTTGATATCAGTTCGGTTATGTGTTCACGGCACACTGATCATGGGAACGTGAACTGTATACATAACAGGGTATTTCGGACAGCTAGTCCGGGGTCCCCACGAGCTGGTATCGAGCTATCCTGACTGTAGGAGACCTTAGTTATCATGGACGTTAGTTAGGAAATAAGTACTTGGACAAAACTATTTACGAAACAAATTCTTCCTTTAGTCGGAAGCATAGCTTCTACTCCTCTTGTTTCTTCAAAACTTCTAAATTCATATCTCTCCGCTTTGTAAAAAGATTTGAAAATTCTTGCTCTATTGTCTCATCCACTTCAAACCTACATATTGGACGATGTCCCCGACTCAGACCGGAGACTCGAAGTCGAAGATGGATCAACCCCTCGGGATGACTCATGTATATCCAACAGCAGCTATTGAAGATTGGATGCCGACTTAGCCGTGCTCATGTAGGGATGATAACATCATATCTTTGGTTGTCACCAATGTATGTCAAGGAGCTGACCTTGTTCCTCCATGGACTTGCACTTTCGCAGTCGTCTGGGATCAAGTCCTCAGTTTCTTGACTAGTTATTTTTAGGCCAGCCGTTGAGAAGATCTCGACTTCGGGAGTACTTCAACAGCTACCCCTCTGAAGACCTCACATTTCCGGGATGTCGAGACTAGAAGTTCTACACGTTTTCTCCTCCGCCTCAACATCAACGACTCAACATCCGACCCCTTCACCACCAACTGCGACAAGAATCCAAGTTGAAGCTGATGCCAACAATGTGAAGACATCAACATATGTGACCAGCCCCCAAACCTATAGGATGGATAGGACAAACTCAATCGCTTTGATTGAGCTACCCCCGCGCATTAGGACTTTCTGGGTACTTAGAGTACCATGTCTGATTTGATGATTGATTGTAGTTCCCTAGTGTGCTGCCTTGAGTATTTGCATCTGTTTGTTGTGTGCATGTATGTCTTGCTATTTAGACGTTTCCTCCCTTTTTAATTGTTTGAAAATTTGTAAAACAGAAATTAAAGATGGAAATCTGCCAGTGTACTGTTTTGCTAATAAAAATAGTTTGGTAGCTCCGATTGATGTGATTCCAATTGCACCAGAACCAGTATAAAATTATCTTTCAGATGCTGCTGACCTTGTATTTTTAGGATTTTTGTGCGATTTTTAATAAATAAAACTTGATCACTGTTTCTGGTTAGTATTTTGAGTCGCAAAAATTGAAAAATAAATATTTTTGAATGATTCCAATTGTGTTGATCTTGTTTTGTTTCTGTGCATCTAGGAAAAATACCAGTAGCCTCTGGTAGTGGTATTTTGTCTCTGGTTATGATTGTATGGGTGTCGCATGCAATGATAGGATTAAAGTTTGCCTCGCCGATGTATTGCTAACTGCTAGTTAGTTGGGTAGATTAACGAAAGACTCTAACTCCAAACCCGTTAGCATTTGTTTTTCAACCGTCAGGGAAACTAACTCATACCCCTATCTACGCCGGCTACTTTCAAGATCAGCTGAAGCATCTCTACTACGCCAAGAAATCAGGAGCTCGCACCTTCAAGAGTGACTGCACCTCTGCGAGAAGACATACTAACTTGGTCTAACTTGGGAGCATAAACGCGCTAACCTCTAGGATATCTCCTTGAAAACCACCCTCTAACACACCGTCTAACAAGCTGCGAGAGCTACAATCTCGAAGCCAAGTTCCCCTGCATGGTGCATCTAGACCTCATCAAGTGAAGCTCCTGAAGATACCTCAAGACTCAAGATTAGGTGCAACTTACCCGCTCATTTCCCAACTAATTGAAGTCACCACCGACCCTCAAGCTGAAGATTGTCTTTGACGACCTCTGTTGATGCTTCATATGGATACCAACTAGGTGTTTCATCGACTTACTAACTCACCGCACATCCCATAAGGTTTAGTTAACACGTGGGTGCCTCTTGAAGATGTGGTCTGCACGTCGCCCCCGAAGATTCTTCAACTGAACAAGGAAGATCAACAACTTCTTCAGAAGCCCCCGACATGACCGCAAGGCAGACGCTCTGAGTTTTTCCGAAAGCCCCGATGAAAAATATTAAGGGTGGAAGACTTTGTCTTCCACTAAAAGTTGGAGCTAACCCTCAAATTTTAAATGTTTCTAAAACAACGTTGGAAACGTGGGATTGCACTAGCTCCCCTCGAAGCCGTGGACTACACAACGCCCTCAGAATATGTTCGACTCAAGACGGGAGATCAATGGCTTCTCCAAGGAGCGCCCGACAAGACCCGTGGCCGAAGCTTACAGTTTTTAACGCCCCTCCCCGATGAACAATTTTAAGGGTGGAAGACTTCGTCTTCCACTAAATTTAATCTAACTCTAAAAAGTTTTCAAGCACCATTGGATGCACTAACTCTCCCACAGTCTTGAACCACCGCTAGGATCATGAAGAAGCTACAGATCCAACACCGGCCTGGAGTAGTCAACCTCTTCATGAAGCTTGCTATAGGCAAGAATCCATCATGTCTCTCAGAAGCTGATGTTGCGACCCTCTCAACAACGGCACGTCGACAGAAGAATGGAGTCTAATTTTCGTCAAGCTTTACAACCCCTCTAGTTCGCGCTTAGCAATCTCGGGACGAGATTATTTTAAGGGTGGAAGAGTTCGTAACACCCCACTTTTTGCAACCTTGATTATTTGTTCATGTTGCAAAAATTTGGGGAACAAAAACTTTTTCTATAGACTAATTAAGATGAATTGCCTTGATCTGTTTATTATGATGAATTGTCTTGATCTGTTGGTAGATGAATTGTCTTGATTCGCTTGTTGAGTTTTGTCTTGAGCTACCTCATAGAACAACACCTCTAGTGGTCAGACAAACAACTCACCTAATAAAACTCATGTGTGACTTAGGAAAGATTTGTTTTCCTTCTTACTACATCAAACCTCTCCCCGATGACAACATGAGTGTGCCATCTTGATTTTCCTCTTTGTGATAATCTAGCTCAAATCATCCTTAATTCACAACTTGGTGATCTCAATACATGGATCTCATCTATGCAACACCCTCTTCAACCTCCACGTCCTGCATGTCTCAGTCAATCCTTGCAACTCATATATTCAACTTGATCTGGTATCCTATCCCATGTTCCAGACACCGGATCACTTCTTCCTCTTTTACCTCTTGTTTTTGTTTTCATCCACGTTTATCTTCACAAAACCAAGAGTGGGAATGATGGGTACATTTTGTAGCCATCATCTACCCTTGAGAACACTTCTCCCTAAATTAGTTCTCTTTCTCAAAACCCTACTGTTTTCTTCCCTGGTTTTTTACCACAAAACCACTTCTAGTTTTATTAAAACTCTTCAAATGTTTTCTTCAAATAACCAGAGGGAATTATGGATGGTATTTTGTATCATCTCATTTCCTTCAACCCAAAATACCCTTTTTATCAAAGTATTAGTTTTATTATTTCTTCTAATGCATGGTTATGGTACATGTGCCATCCTTGCACCCTTTTTGATAACTCATGGGAAAAATCTATTTGGCATTATGATGCAAGTAGACCTATTTTGTTTTAAATATCTTTGGTTCTCTTTCAAAATGTTTTCAAAGGAAAGTTCCATGAAACCCTATCCAACATTTTGATCAACTCTCATAGTGGTGGAGACCCATCTCTGTAAAGTTCCATATCTAATTAACAACATTCATTCATTCATCACATCTCACTCTTGTATGGTTTACCATCATCACCTTGACCTCATGAATTGATGATTTATGTCACCATATTCATCCTTGTGAGTATATGGTTATTTCACTCATCATGTCTCTTAGCCTTCCTCTACAATTATCTAAACCACCATCACCACCCTATCTACCTTGGCATGCTCATGCATTGTTGCATGTGGTCAATCCCAATCCTTCCAAATGTGAATTCAAATGAAAAGTTCTATTCATCAACATTGGCACCAATACTTATTATCATCTCTCTTCCTAAATTAAGCACATCATCTAAGCCACCATCTTGGCAAAGAATAATGTGGCTCCACCTTGATCAACATGCTTGATGAAAGCTCCATGTTGATGATTCATTTTTGGCACGGCACAAGGAGAAGAGCCGGCCATGGCAAGAATTTCGGCCAGCCACTTTCCTCCTCATTTTTTTTCTCCACAAACCTTGCCTCCCACCTAACCCAATCAATAAATGGGCAGCCACCATGCTTGGCCAATCAAAAAAGGAGGCAGCCACCCCTCTCCCTCTATAAAAACTCCCTAGCCGGCCACCTCCACTCCCCTTTGCTCATTTCTTTCACACTCCACTCCCTCATACCTTCCCCCCCCTTCCTCCCCACGAGCTGCTGCTCCTCCTAGCTACCATGGCCGGCCATGGCCATGAAGATCCACCAAGATGAAGCTCCCTTCCTCCCTCAAGCTTCCCCTCACCATGAGAGACTCCCTCTCCATCTTCTCCCCAACCCTAGATGTTTTAATCTCCTCTTCTTCTTCCTCCATTGCTAAGATTAGATCTTGATGCAGGTGCATGTTGGTCCAAGCATGGAGAAGCTTGAGCAATCCTCAGATCTGAAGTTCTTGAGCAAAGTTCGTCCAAATCCCTGCAGTAATTTCTGCTATCTTGCTGTTTCAGATTCTGGTACGAACTTGTAAAATCCACCAAATCTCGTGTGCAGATCCAAATCGAGTGATTCAAAGTTCCACAGATAGATATTGAAAAGATCTACAACTTGACGTTGGTCTCATCCTCAAATTCGTTACAGATTCTCCCTGGTAAATAAAGTTCTGGAAACATGCAGATTAACTGTTTGTTAGATGTGTTCCGTTTTACAAAACCTTTTTAAGCAAACTCAACTGTGTGTGAAAGCCCTCTTCAATACCTTAATTTTGGCGGTGGTTTCACTTCGATTGACCTCCTGAAACTGAAATGGTTCACAGATCAAGATCTGGACGGATCTGGCTTTGTCGAATTAAACCAGGAGCTTGGGCACGTATTTTTGAATGAAAAAAATTGGGTAAGAAACAGATTTTCAATACCTTTCCGATGCAACTGACCTCATATTTTTATGATTTATGTACGAATTGTGGTGAATTAAACTTGTTCTGTGTGTTCTGCAGACATGGTTGTTAGCTTTTAAATCACCAAAAATCCATTTTTGAACCTAATTAAGTGATTTCAACTTTGTAGGACTGCTGGATGTTTTCTTAATCATCTCAAACAAGTTTCAAACAATTATCTGTTATGTAAATCCAGAGGTAAAGCAAATGGTAAAGACATACAGTAACCTTGTTAATCCATTTGTGAGAGTTTCAGAAACAATTTTAACCCAAATCCAATTGTGTATGCCTCTCTAGTTAAATACCTTTCAAATGCCAGTGGTCCCATATTTTTAGGATTTTTCTACGATTTATGGCATACAGATCTTGTTTTCTTTACAGACAGATTCAAGCAAATTCTTAAAATTGTAGGATTAATATTTTTGGGTGAATCCAATTGGGTTAGTCTTGTTTTAGTACTGGTAATCTAGGAAAAATACTGTTAGTCTCTGTTCATGCATAATGATTACTGATATTAATGTGTGTGTGCTATATGAGTTGTTGGATCAAAACTTTTTGGTTTACTTAAAACCCTTGTCCAGCTTTTTTTCTTAGAATTGGACAACCTTTGTTTTATGCTTGCAAAACAAAACCTCTGCAACTTAAAATTAGCCCTATTGTTTTGCTTAAGTTTTTAAATGATGTGGAATATGGTTTTCTTCCTATTTTGGATGTTGTGTTATGTGAGCAAACTAAGTTAGGAAAACTGTTTTCTACTTTTCCAAAAATGTTTGAAAATGTTTTGTGAATGTATTTGATGTCAAACTAATGTTCTTGTCCTCTTTATGATGTTATCTACCAGGGGATACTTAGTTGTGCCATGGTGATACCGAGAGAGGCAATTGCTAAGTCGTGGCACTCTCATACCTTTACTAGGTAAATAAAATGGGTTTTCTTTTAGATGCTTTGTAGTATCTATAAGTCTTTAATATGTTAGCCGTAGAAGAGTGGTTAGCTTTTGATTGTTGATTGTTGCATGCTTGTTATGATTGTTGCAATGTGTTGATTGTGTTCTTTTTATATTTTCCGGTGATAGATGCGAACTATTTCGGAGAAGAAGAAGAAGTGGATCGGACAAGGATTTTATTTATATTGTTGGTATTCTTATATTGATGGAGTTGAAGAAGTCCAGGGACAAATAAGCCAAGGCAAGCCATCTCTTGATCTCTGAATGTTGAATCACATATTGTGGTTACTTGTTGTTATGCTTGTCTCTCGTTTTATCTTGTGTTGTTTCTACTTATGTTGATGGAGCATGCTCACCGTGAGCATGTTTAGTCTCTTTGGCACCTCACCGACAACCCCCTTTTAGTGACATGGTGGTTGTCATCTTCATGATCCCGGTGTACCCTCTAAATGTGATGGGTATGCCCACCTACCTTGAGTGTGTCGACCTCTC
Organism: Lolium rigidum; assembly: GCF_022539505.1. Lineage (NCBI taxonomy): Eukaryota > Viridiplantae > Streptophyta > Magnoliopsida > Poales > Poaceae > Lolium > Lolium rigidum. The sequence continues at coordinate 112,343,563 of NC_061508.1, read as the reverse complement.
AACACTCCTCTTGCATCCCTTAGTGGTATGATGGTTAGTATCATGCCCTTGTTATATCTTCTACCTTGTCGATGCTATACATACTTACTCCCAAGTATGTTGAACCCCTTGTTGATGCTATAGATACTTACTCCCAAGTATGTTGAACCTCGTGTTGATGCTCTACATACTTACTCTCGAGTATGTGGAACCCCTTGTTGATGTCATGCATACTTACTCTCAAGTATGTTGAACCCCTTGTTGTTGTTATGCATGCTTACCCGAAGCATGTATGCCCCCATGACCACCTATTTTATCATCTTCTTCATGGTATGATGATCAACATCATGACCCTTGTCGAACAATCCTACCTATGTTGTTCCCATGCATGCTTATCCTAAGCATGTATGATCCCCTTGACACCTCCATTATCATCTCCTTAGTGGTATGATGGCTAGCATCGTGCCATCGATATATCTTAGCTCTTACATACAACTTTAGGTTGGGAAAACCCCGATGTTTTACGTTTTGGAAGAACTTTGAAAACTTTGGGAAGATGTTGTCTTGCCCAAGTGTTGTTCAAGAGAAAGGTCTTGATGTTTCGGAAAGTGGTATGGTTGGTTGTGGACAAACAAAGGAAGTGTGGGTAAAAATATTTTTAAAGGAGCACTGCGTATAAGTGTACGCCAGCCCAAATTTTATTGCGCAACCACTCTACCCCAACGTGGGCACGGGGCTTAGCCCTAGTTTGTTGAAGCTGGCATGAGACACCTTCACAACTCTCTAGGAGGGTCACGATGACCTCTGACGCCGGGTTGCGCTCCGAAGGAGGCAATACACCGTAGTTGTCTATAGCCGGACGATTACCGAGGGTCTTCCGTCGTGGCGCCGGAGATACGCTCAAAAAGGAGGTATGCTTGCCGGGGTGCCGGGAAGGGGTAAGCCCGCGAGGAAGGACTCATGTCGGTGGAGATGAGCGAAAGGTTATGTTCGGGTATCCGTCGTGGCATACGTTGTTATGCGGGGATGATGCCCACACGATAGGTATCCGGATAGTTGTGGGGAAAGTGTGCAAACTCGCGAGTCAAATCTATTCGAATAGCCGCGTCCGCGGTCATGGACGGGTTGAAAAGGCCTACCTTAACCTGGGCTAGTTTTGTTTTAGAAAGGCTTTACAAAGACAAAGAGAAAGTTGTTTTCGGAGTACCGCGGAAAGGAAATAAAAAGGGCTACTCCCATCCTAGTGTTTTATGTTGAAGAACTCTTTTGAAGTATCTTCTTTAACATAGAGATGTCATAGGTTATCTTTCGAAGTATCTTCTTCAAGAAAGATATAGAGATGTCATAGAACCCTCTTAGTGTCCCCTTCAACTGTGATGTTGGGATGCTATATCCACAAGAGAAACTACTTCTCTTCTTCATGCTATATCCACAAGAGAAACTATTCTTCCTCTCTTGTCTCTTTTAGTTAGCATTGTTAGCACCTTTCTTGATGGTTTGCGAGTACAATTCCAATGTACTCACGGCTTTGTCCCTGGCTATTTACTTGGCCAGACTTGAAGGAGTTCGACGAGATGAAGAAGGATTTGACGACGTCTATGCGAGCTAGGAACGTCTTCCCGGTCGGTTGCTCGTAGGGTTAAGGCGGATGACTTGGGCTCTGCGTTGCTCGAAGTGATTCCGCTACTCGATGATTAGATTAGGCCCTTCGAGGCTATTATGTAAAGATGGGTCATGTGACCTTATTGTAATTTTCTTATTCCGTTTTGTAAAGGATGATGTAATTTGATATCAGTTCGGTTATGTGTTCACGGAACACTGATCATGGGAACGTGAACTGTATACATAACAGGGTATTTCGGACAGCTAGTCCGGGGTCCCCACAGGGTCCATTAGTTCAGCATCCGGACCGACGGCTTTCACTATGAGCGGGGGGATCGATTGGTTTCTCTGTTCCCCGAGCTGGGCAATTTGTTTCCCGTATTTTTTACTTTCTTCTTTCTCCTCCTCCAAGACTTTCTTCTCCTTCTCCGCCAAGTCTTTCTTCTCCTTCAATATGAGTGCTTGCCTACAAAGTTCATGTCCATAGTCGTGAGGCATATTCTTCTCGACTTGGGATGGTGTGCTCAAAAATGACTTAGCCCACTTCTTTTCCTTCTCAGAAAATACTGGCTTGGGCTCAGGCTCTCTTTTCGCCTTCATTTCCTCCTTCCATTTCTCATGGTGAGCAGCCGCGGCCGCGTTGGTTTCCTCGACAGTACATTCCCAAGGTCTCGGGATGAGAGGCTTCAGTGATGGCTCCGGTACCTTTGTGGTCTTAGGTACATAAGGGTCCGGGTTAATAGTCCATGACTGCTCTGCTTCTTCGCCGAAGGTGGATTAGGGGGCGGTGTACCCGCCAGAGGCGGACTGGGGGCAGCGTCTGCTTACCCGCCGGAGGTGGATTGGGGGGCGGCGCCGGCTGACATGAAGGAGGTGTAGGTGAACCACCACCACCACCACCACCACCGCCACCACCAGCACCGGAGGGGGGTGGACTTGTTGGCCTTGGCGCCTCGCCTGGAAACTTGATGAACTTCTTTTTCCATAGAATGAACTGGCGCTTGACATCTCCAAGTCTTTTCTCCCCTTCGGGTGTAGCATAGTCAATCTTCAGGTCCTCAAACCCTTGGACTATGTCCTCCACCGTGACGCGAGCATAGCCATCTGGAATGGGGTTGTTGTGGTGGAGTGCTCCAGGTGTACATGGTAAAGCAGTGCCGATGGCTACCTTCATGGAAATGTTCCCCATTGGATAATCAGATCACATTGTTTCATCTCCTTTACATCGTCAACGGGGTAGCGAGGAGGCTCTGGTGCAGTAATATCGATCGTCGGTGCATTAGCACCAGCCTGGGCTAGCAAGTGCATTAGCACTAGCCGGGGCCAGCAAGGGTGCATTAGCATCAGCCGGCGGGGCCTCCGTGGATGCCACGCTGCTTCTCCACTGCTGGCTTCCGACATCCGCTGGATGATCTTCATGCTGCCGTGACGATGATCTTTCTTTTACTAGTTCAGTCACAATTTTCTTCATCTCATAGAGTTCCGATGCCAAGTGCCCCACAAGATCTGCATCCCGATCCGTCTTTCTCTTACGGCTTCTGTAACTGTAGGGGTCATTTTCCTGGGAAAATCCTACTTTCCACGGAATGGCGCCTTTGCCTCGTACACGTCCTCCGTGTTCAGGATTCCCGAGGGCTTTTGTCAGCGCGTCATTGATACGTCTCCGACGTATCGATAATTTCTTATGTTCTATGCCACATTATTGATGATACCTACATGTTTTATGCACACTTTATGTCATATTCGTGTATTTTTTGGAACTAACCTATTAACAAGATGCCGAAGTGCCAGTTCTCGTTTTCTGCTGTTTTTGGTTTCAGAAATCCTAGTAACGAAATATTCTCGGAATTGGACGAAACGAAGACCCAGGGGCCTATTTTTCCACGGAGCTTCCGGAAGACCGAAGAACACACGAAGTGGGGCCACGAGGTGGCGACACCACGTGGCGGCGCGGCCCAGGGGGGGCCCGCGCCGCCCTATGGTGTGGCCCCCTCGTCTGGCCCCCGACTATGCCCTTCCGCCTACTTAAAGCCTCCGTCGCGAAACCCCTGATGCGAAAAACGACGATACGGAAAACCTTACTGAGACGCCGCCGCCGCCGATCCCATCTCGGGGGATTCTGGAGATCTCCTCCGGCACCCTGCCGGAGAGGGGATTCATCTCCCGGAGGACTCTACACCGCCATGGTCGCCTCCGGAGTGATGAGTGAGTAGTTCACCCCTCGACTATGGGTCCATAGCAGTAGCTAGATGGTTGTCTTCTCCTCATTGTGCTTCATTGTTGGATCTTGTGAGCTGCCTAACATGATCAAGATCATCTATCCGTAATACTCTATGTTGTGTTTGTCGGGATCCGATGGATAGAGAATACCATGTCATGTTAATTATCAAGTTATTACACATGTGTTGTTTATGATCTTGCATGCTCTCCGTTTCTAGTAGAGGCTCGGCCAAGTTTTTACTTTTAACTCCAAGAGGGAGTATTTATGCTCGATAGTGGGTTCATGCCTCGCATTGACACCGGGACAGTGACGTAAAGTTCTAAGGTTGTGTTGTGCTTGTTGCCACTAGGGATAAAACATTGGCGCTATGTCCGAGGATGTAGTTGTTGATTACATTACGCACCATACTTAATGCAATTGTCTCGTTGCTTTGCAACTTAATACCGGAGGGGGTTCGGATGATAACCCGAAGGTGGACTTTTTAGGCATAGATGCAGTTGGATGGCGGTCTATGTACTTTGTCGTAATGCCCAATTAAATCTCACTATACTTATCATGTCATGTATGTGCATTGTTATGCCCTCTCTATTTGTCAATTGCCCGACCGTAATTTGTTCACCCAACATGCTTTTATCTTATGGGAGAGACACCTCTAGTGAACTGTGGACCCCGGTCCATTCTTTAATACTGAAATACAAATCTGTCGCAATACTTGTTTTACTGTTTTCTCTCGCAAACAATCATCTTCCACACAATACGGTTAATCCTTTGTTACAGCAAGCCGGTGAGATTGACAACCTCACCGTTTCGTTGGGGCAAAGTACTTTGGTTGTGTTGTGCAGGTTCCACGTTGGCGCCGGAATCTCCGGTGTTGCGCCGCACTACATCTCGCCGCCATCAACCTTCAACGTGCTTCTTGACTCCTACTGGTTCGATTAAACCTTGGTTTCTTACTGAGGGAAACTTGCCGCTGTGCGCATCACACCTTCCGCTTGGGGTTCCCAACGGACGTGTCAACTACACGCATCAAGCAAATTTCTAGCGCCGTTGCCGGGGACGAAGAAAAGTTACACCGCAAAGATTTCTAACTCCCACGTCAACTACACGCCAGCAATAAATTTCTGGCGCCGTTGCCGGGGAGATCAAGACACGCTGCAAGGGGAGTCTCCACTTCCCAATCTCTTTACTTTGTTTTTGTCTTGCTTTATTTTATTTACTACTTTGTTTGCTGCATTATATCAAAACACAAAAAAATTAGTTGCTAGCTTTACTTTATTTACTTGTCTTGTTTGCTATATCAAAAACACAAAAAAATTAGTTTACTTGCATTTACTTTATCTAGTTTGCTTTATTTACTACCGTTAAAATGGCTACCCCTGAAAATACTAAGTTGTGTGACTTCACTAGCACAAATAATAATGATTTCCTATGCACACCTATTGCTCCACCTCGCTACTACAAGTAGAATTCTTTGAAATTAAACCTGCTTTACTAAATCTTGTTATGCGAGAGCAATTTTCTCGTGTTAGTTCTGATGATGCTGCTGCCCATCTCAATAATTTTGTTGAACTATGTGAAATGCAAAAATATAAAGATGTAGATGGTGATATTATAAAATTAAAATTGTTCCCTTTCTCATTAAGAGGAAGAGCTAAAGATTGGTTGCTATCTCTGCTTAAGAATAGTATTGATTCATGGACTAAATGCAAGGATGCTTTTATTGGTAGATATTATCCCCCTGCTAAAATTATATCTTTGAGGAGTAGCATAATGAATTTTAAACAATTAGATAATGAACATGTTGCTCAAGCTTGGGAAAGAATGAAATCTCTAGTTAAAAATTGCCCAACCCATGGACTCGACTACTTGGATGATCATCCAAACCTTCTATGCAGGACTAAATTTTTCTTCGCGGAATTTATTGGATTCAGCTGCTGGAGGTACCTTTATGTCCATCACTCTTGGTGAAGCAACAAAGCTCCTTGATAATATGATGGTTAATTACTCCGAATGGCACACGGAAAGAGTTCCACAAGGTAAGAAGGTAAATTCCGTTGAAGAATCCTCTTCCTTGAATGATAAGGTTGATGCTATTATGTCTATGCTTGCGAATGATAGGACTAATGTTGATCCTAATAATGTTCCATTAGCTTCATTGGTTGCCCAAGAAGAACATGTTGATGTAAACTTCATTAAAAATAATAATTTCAACAACAATGCTTATCGGAACAATTCTAATAATAACTATAGGCCATATCCTTATAATAATGGTAACGGTTATGCTAATTCTTATGGGAATTCTTACAACAATAATAGGAATACACCCCCTGGACTTGAAGCTATGCTTAAATAATTTATTAGTACACAAACCGCCTTTAACAAATCTGTTGAGGAAAAGCTCAATAAAATTGATATTCTTGTTTCTAGAGTTGATAGTCTTGCCTCTGATGTTGATCTTTTGAAATCAAAAGTTATGCCTAATAGGGATATTGAAAATAAAATTGTTACTACAGCAAATGCCATCCAAGTTAGAATTAATGAGAATATAAGATTAATGGCTGAACTGCGTGCTAGGTGGGATAGAGAAGAAAATGAAAAACTAGCTAAAAAGGAAAATGTAGCTAAATTTTGGACTATTACCACCACTAGCAATGCTAATAATTCACATGTTGCTGCACCTCCTACTATCAATGATAAAATAATTGGTGTTGGCAATGTTTCTACTCCTAGTGCAAAGCGCGCAAAATTACCTGAAACTCGCTAAAACCGCCGAAACCGCTTGTGATAAAACTCGCTGAAATTTTTTCCAACCTTGGGGATGATAATCCCATTGCTTTAGATTGTAATGATTTAGATTTTGATGATTGCCACATCTCTGAAGTTATAAAGTTCTTGCAAAAACTTGCTAAGAGTCCCAATGCTAGCGCTATAAATTTGGCTTTCACAAAACATATTACAAATGCTCTCATAAAAGCTAGAGAAGAGAAACTAAAACTTGAAACTTCTATTCCTAGAAAAGTAGAGGATGGTTGGGAGCCCATCATTAAAATGAGAGTCAAAGATTTTGATTGTAATGCCTTATGTGATCTTGGTGCAAGTATTTCTGTTATGCCTAAAAAAGTCTATGATATGCTTGACTTGCCACCATTGAAAAACTGTTATTTGGATGTTAATCTCGCCGATAATGCTAAAAAGAAACCTTTGGGGAAAGTTGATAATGTTCATATTATGGTTAATAATAACCTTGTCCCCGTTGATTTTGTTGTCTTGGATATTGGATGCAATGCATCTTGCCCCATTATATTGGGAAGACCTTTTCTTCGAACCGTTGGTGCTACTATTGATATGAAGGAAGGTAATATTAAATATCAATTTCCTCTCAAGAAAGGTATGGAACACTTCCCTAGAAAGAGAATGAAGTTACCTTATGATTCTATTATTAGAACAAATTATGATGTTGATGCTTCATCTCTCGATAACACTTGAGAAACACTTTCTGCGCCTAGCTGAAAGGCGTTAAAGAAAAGCGCTTATGGGAGACAACCCACGTTTTTACTCCAGTATTTTTGTTTTATATTTGTGTCTTGGAAGTTGTTTACTACTGTAGCAACCTCTCCTTATCTTAGTTTTATGTTTTGTTGTGCCAAGTAAAGTCTTTGATAGAAAAGTAAGTACTAGATTTGGATTATCTGCTAGTTCCAGCATTTCTTTGCCGTCACGAATCTGGGTCTATCTCCCTGTAGGTAGCTCAGAAAATTACGCCAATTTACGAGCATGATCCTCAGATATGTACGCAACTTTCATTCAATTTGAGAATTTTCGTTTGAGCAAGTCTGGTGGCCTAATAAAATCCATCTTTACGGACTGTTCTGTTTTGACAGATTCTGTCTTTTATTTCGCATTGCCTCTTTTGCTATGTTGGATGAATTTCTTTGATCCACTAATGTCCAGTAGCTTTATGCAATGTCCAGAAGTGTTAAGAATGATTGTGTCACCTCTGAACATGTGAATTTTTATTATGCACTAACCCTCTAATGAGTTGTTTCGAGTTTGGTGTGGAGGAAGTTTTCAAGGATCAAGAGAGGAGTATGATGCAATATGATCAAGGAGAGTGAAAGCTCTAAGCTTGGGGATGCCCCGGTGGTTCACCCCTGCATATTATAAGAAGACTCAAGCGTCTAAGCTTGGGGATGCCCAAGGCATCCCCTTCTTCATCGACAACATTATCAGGTTCCTCCCCGAAACTATATTTTTATTCCGTCACATCTTATGCACTTTGCTTGGAGCGTCGGTTTGTTTTTGTTTTTTGTTTTGTTTGAATAAAATGGATCCTAGCATTCACTTTGTGGGAGAAAGACACGCTCCGCTGTAGCATATGGACAAATATGTCCTTAGGCTCTACTCATAGTATTCATGGCGAAGTTTCATCTTCGTTAAATTGTTATATGGTTGGAATTGGAAAATGCTACATGTAGTAACTCTAAAATGTCTTGGATAATTTGATACTTGGCAATTGTTGTGCTCATGTTTAAGCTCTTGCATCATATACTTTGCACCCATTAATGAAGAAATACTTAGAGCTTGCTAATTTGGTTTGCATATTTGGTTTCTCTAGAGTCTAGATAACATCTAGTATTGAGTTTTGAACAACAAGGAAGACGGTATGGAGTCTTATAATGTTTACCATATGTCTTTTATGTGAGTTTTGCTGTACCGTTCATCCTTGTGTTTGTTTCAAATAACCTTGCTAGCCTAAACCTTGTATCGAGAGGGAATACTTCTCATGCATCCAAAATACTTGAGCCAACCACTATGCCATTTGTGTCCACCATACCTACCTACTACATGGTATTTATCCGCCATTCCAAAGTAAATTGCTTGAGTGCTACCTTTAAAATTCCATCATTCACCTTTGCAATATATAGCTCATGGGACAAATAGCTTAAAAACTATTGTGGTATTGAATATGTACTTATGCACTTTATCTCTTATTAAGTTGCTTGTTGAGCGATAACCATGCTTCGGGGACGCCATCAACTATTCTTTGTTGGATATCATGTGAGTTGCTATGCATGTCCGTCTTGTCCGAAGCAAGAGAGATCTACCACCTTCATGGTTGGAGCATGCATATTGTTAGAGAAGAACTTTGGGCCGCTAACTAAAGCCATGATTCATGGTGGAAGTTTCAGTTTGGACATATATCGTCAATCTCATATGAGAATAATAATTGTTGCAACATGCTTATGCATTAAAGAGGAGTCCATTATCTGTTGTCCATGTTGTCCCGGTATGGATGTCTAAGTTGAGAATAATCAAAAGCGAGAAATCCAAAATGCGAGCTTTCTCCTTAGACCTTTGTACAGGCGGCATGAAGGTACCCCATTGTGACACTTGGTCAAAACATGTGCATTGCAAAGATCCGGTAGTCCAAGCTAATTAGGACAAGGTGCGGGCACTATTAGTATACTATGCATGAGACTCGCAACTTGTAAGATATAATGTACATAACTCATATGCTTTATTACTACCGTTGACAAAATTGTTTCATGTTTTCAAAATAAAAGCTCTAGCACAAATATAGCAATCGATGCTTTCCTCTTTGAAGGACCATTCTCTTTACTCGTTATGTTGAGTCAGCTCACCTATTTCTCTCCACCTCAAGAAGCAAACACTTGTGTGAACTCGTGCATTGATTCTTACATACTTGCATATTGTACTTGTTATATTACTCTATGTTGACAATTATCCATGAGATATACATGTTACAAGTTGAAAGCAACCGCTGAAACTTAATCTTCCTTTGTGTTGCTTCAATGCCTTTACTTTGATTTATTGCTTTATGAGTTAACTCTTATGCAAGACTTATTAATACTTGTCTTGAAGTACTATTCATAAAAAGTCTTTGCCTTATGATTCACTTGTTTATTCATGTCATTACCATTGTTTTGATCGCTGCATTCACTACATATGTTTACAAATAGTATGATCAAGGTTATGATGGCATATCACTTCAGAAATTATCTTTGTTATCGTTTTACCTCGCCGGGACGAGCAGTAACTAAGCTTGGGGATGCTTGATACGTCTCCGACGTATCGATAATTTCTTATGTTCTATGCCACATTATTGATGATACCTACATGTTTTATGCACACTTTATGTCATATTCGTGCATTTTCCGGAACTAACCTATTAACAAGATGCCGAAGTGCCGCTTCTCGTTTTCTCGCTGTTTTTGGTTTCAGAAATCCTAGTAACGAAATATTCTCGGAATTGGACGAAACGAAGACCCGGGGGCCTATTTTTCCACGGAGCTTCCGGAAGACCGAAGAACACACGAAGTGGGGCCACGAGGTGGCGACACCACGTGGCGGCGCGGCCCAGGGGGGGCCCGCGCCGCCCTATGGTGTGGCCCCCTCGTCTGGCCCCCGACTCTGCCCTTCCGCCTACTTAAAGCCTCCGTCGCGAAACCACTGATGCGAAAAACGACGATACGGAAAACCTTACTGAGACGCCGCCGCCGCCGATCCCATCTCGGGGGATTCTCGGAGATCTCCTCCGGCACCCTCGCCGGAGAGGGGATTCATCTCCCGGAGGACTCTACACCGCCATGGTCGCCTCCGGAGTGATGAGTGAGTAGTTCACCCCTGGACTATGGGTCCATAGCAGTAGCTAGATGGTTGTCTTCTCCTCATTGTGCTTCATTGTTGGATCTTGTGAGCTGCCTAACATGATCAAGATCATCTATCTGTAATACTCTATGTTGTGTTTGTCGGGATCCGATGGATAGAGAATACCATGTCATGTTAATTATCAAGTTATTACACATGTGTTGTTTATGATCTTGCATGCTCTCCGTTTCTAGTAGAGGCTCTGTCCAAGTTTTTACTTTTAACTCCAAGAGGGAGTATTTATGCTCGATAGTGGGTTCATGCCTGCATTGACACTCGGGACGAGTGACGTAAAGTTCTAAGGTTGTGTTGTGCTGTTGCCACTAGGGATAAAACATTGGCGCTATGTCCGAGGATGTAGTTGTTGATTACATTACGCACCATACTTAATGCAATTGTCTCGTTGCTTTGCAACTTAATACCGGAGGGGGTTCGGATGATAACCCGAAGGTGGACTTTTTAGGCATAGATGCAGTTGGATGGCGGTCTATGTACTTTGTCGTAATGCCCAATTAAATCTCACTATACTTATCATGTCATGTATGTGCATTGTTATGCCCTCTCTATTTGTCAATTGCCCGACCGTAATTTGTTCACCCAACATGCTTTTATCTTATGGGAGAGACACCTCTAGTGAACCGTGGACCCCGGTCCATTCTTTAATACCGAAATACAAATCTGCCGCAATACTTGTTTTACCGTTTTCTCCGCAAACAATCATCTTCCACACAATACGGTTAATCCTTTGTTACAAGCAAGCCGGTGAGATTGACAACCTCACTCGTTTCGTTGGGGGCAAAGTACTTTGGTTGTGTTGTGCAGGTTCCACGTTGGCGCCGGAATCTCCGGTGTTGCGCCGCACTACATCTCGCCGCCATCAACCTTCAACGTGCTTCTTGACTCCTACCGGTTCGATTAAACCTTGGTTTCTTACTGAGGGAAACTTGCCGCTGTGCGCATCACACCTTCCTCTTGGGGTTCCCAACGGACGTGTCAACTACACGCATCAAGCAAATTTCTGGCGCCGTTGCCGGGGACGAAGAAAAGTTACACCGCAAAGATTTCTAACTCCCACGTCAACTACACGCCAGCAGTCATTCTCTCTGTTGAACTTGATCTTCCCCTCTTGAGCATCCCTCATTGCGTCAATAAGGGCTTGGGTGGGTTTAAATGTTGTCTGTCGGTGAACACACTCCCCTCTCACCGGGTCTAGCGTTCCCCCATGCCCGTACCACCAGCTTTTGGCCCTTGGGTCCCATCCCTATGTACCTAGATGGATTCCTCGCTGTCTCAGGTCGTCCTCCATCTTCTGCCACTTAGGCTCCGAAAGGCGGTATCCTCCTGGCCCCATAATATGATTGTACGTTTTCTTAGCCGCATTTACCTTATTTTTTCTGATATGGCCTTGAAATACTCCGATTTCTTTTGCCTCACAAATTTGGGCCAATCATCTTTCAGCTTCTCATACTATCCATTGAAATCCGGAGTCTTCCCCTTCTCGACATATTGAGCCGCTAAATTTTTCTTGTAGGTCCGGCATGCTGTGGCTATCTTTTGAAGAGCGAACTCTTTGACTAGCCTCCTCCTCTGACGTCCACCCTCCACCTCGTTACCCTCTTCATCGTATTTGTTGTATTTTGGAGGTAGAATGAAATGCTCCATAAGCTTTCTCCAGCAATTCTTTTTCGTTCTCTTGCTGACGAAACTGAAACCAACACGTGCCTTCACTGTCTCTAACAACGACTCCGCATTGGTTGATGAACTTGGTATAATGCGCTTCGGGCTCCAGCGGCCTGCCGGTTGCATTGATAACATCGATGTTATATGTTACTCCTTGTTTCAGCGTCTTGGTTTTGCCACGCTTTGTCTTCACCGATTTTTTCGACGATCCGGCCGAGGGCTAAAATAAGAAAGAGAGTCGTGTTAATACACATATTTATTCAAATCGGTAAATTTGTATCACCAGAGGCTCAATGTATATATATACCTCGCCGGAGGTGGTTGCTAATTGCTTATCTCCATCGTCGTTTGTCGATGGTTGACCTCCATCGACAGTGTCTGTTCCTTCGTCATCACCTTGTTGACGACCTTCACCTTCACCGTCAAGGTTCAGATAAGAAGAGACATCCTCTTCTTCATCTTCTTCGGCCGGCACATAAGGAATGTCGCCGTTTATGATGCCGAAAAGATGTGCATCAGCTTCCGCATTATAGTTTTCCCTAATCGGGTCGGCTCTATCGTCTGGCATATGTCACTCCTGAAAACATGTAGTAAAAACTAATTAATTAAGTAAAAAAGGGGGGCGGTGGCAGTGGTGAAAGGGCGGTGGCCCTAGCCACCCCCTCCATATATGCGTGAGGTTGGTGTGCCGGTGGTGAAGTCACCATGGCAAACTAGAATACGTGAGTCGAATTCCGTTTATGTTCTCGGTTTGGTTCTGGCGCCTCTCGATCTTTTGCATATAAGGGAAGGGGGAAGGACTTATAGTAATTACAAAACAATTTTAAAAGAAAACCAATTTATCTTACTAACAAAGGCATGAGAGCATCACAAATTAGCAATTGCCTCTCTTGGTTATCACCATGGCAAAAATTAATATTTGAAAGATCTCTGGTTTTTATCAAGTTTTAAGTTTTTTTTTGTTAAGTAGTTTTTTTAAGGGGGCGGTGGCGGTGGTGAAAGGGCGGTGGCGGTGGCGGTGGCGAAAGGGCGGTGGCGGTGCCGAGGACAACACACAAAAAAACGTGCGTTTACGGAGGGGGCGGCGCACAACTAGTTGTGTGTGCGCCGCCCCCTCGCTGCCCCTCCGTATACGCGCAGGGTCGCGGTGTTTTTTTTGGTTAAAAATTTGTTAAGTTAAAATTTTGGTTAAGTTAATTTTTTGGTTAAGTTAAATTTATTGTTTTAAGTTAAAATTATTGTTAAATTAAGTTAAAAATTTATTGAGTTAATTTTTTTGTTAAGTTAAAAAAACAAAAATAAAAAAGAATGTGAGAGAGGGGCGCTGTACTGTGGCGCCCCTCCCCCGTACGTGTGCACTGCGGTGGCGCGCGGTACGGTGGACGGCGGCGGAGGGAGAGGCGAGCGGGGGAACAGCGGAGGGGACAGGCGCGCGGCGGCGCGCGGGGACATACGGCGGAGGGAGCTCGATCAGAGGCGTTGAGTCGACGGCAGCGTCGGAGGCGGCGACGGCGTCGGCAGGAGAAGATCGTTAAAAAATAAAACTAATTCATTTCAAAATGTTAAAAATACAAATAATATATCAAAAAATTCAGAAAAATAAAAATAATTCATTTCAAAATGTTAAAAATACAAATAATATATCAAAAAATTCAGAAAAATACAACTAATTCATTTCAAAATGTGAAAAATAAAAATAATATATCAAAAAATTCAGAAAAATAAAAATAATTTATTTCAAAATGTTAAAAATAGAAATACTATATCAAAAAATTCAGAAAAATGCAACTAATTCATTTCAAAATATTAAAAATACAAATAATATATCAAAAAATTCAGAAAAATCAAATTTCTTCCCTCATCTGTCTTCCCGCCTCTGTCTTCCAGGTTCCTGTCTTCCCACCCCTCCGCTTCCCACCAGTTCTTATCGGCAGCCTCTGTCTTCCCGCCCCCTCTTCCCGCCTATGTCTTCCCGCCATTTCTTCCCCCTGTCTTCCAAAGATGCCGTAGGGCGTGTGCACCGACGACATGTTCGAGAAGCTGCGCCACGGGAGATTTTCCAACCCTTTACCCAACACTGTTAGAGGAGATGGAGTCTTTCACGGGCCGACTTGCAGAAATTTTTTCCTGAGGAGCAAGGGCATGTGCACCGACGACATCTTCGAGAAGCTGCGCCACGGGAGATTTTCCAACCCTTTACCCAACACTGTTAGAGGAGATGGAGTATTTCACGGGCTTGCAGGCAAAATTTCCCGAGGAGCAACTTCCGAAGATGCCGTAGGGCGTGTGCACCGACGACATCTTCGAGAAGCTGCGCCACGGGAGATTTTCCAACCCTTTACTCCATCCATGGGGATGAAACTCTCCCTACCTGCTAGGTTGTCTTGTTGGTTGATACGTCTCCAACGTATCTATAATTTCTTATGTTACATGCTAGTTTCATGCCAATAGCTACATGTTTTATATGCACTTTATATCATATTATGTCATTTATTGGACTAACCTATTAACAAGATGCCACAAGGCGCTTGCTGTTTATTATGTCCGTATATTGCGTAAAAGGCCCAAAAACCAAAGTGCTCGGAAAAATCCAGAAAAATTACAGAAATTCTATTTCGCCAGAAGACCCACGGAGCCAGAAGGGCCAGGCCAGAGGAGGCCCACGGCCTCCTCCCCATCCACTGGCGCGGCCAGGAGGGGGGCGGCGCCGCCCTATGGGGTGGGCCCCTGCCGGGACGGGGAATTGGAGGAGATCATCGCATCATCGCCACCGACGCCTCTCCATCGACCATCCATGTTTCCCCCATCCATGTGTGAGTAAATCCCCGCTGTAGGCTGAAGGGGATGGTAGGGATTGGATGAGATTGTTCATGTAATAGCCATAAGATTGTTAGGGCATGGTGCCTAGTATCCGTTGTTGGTACTTTTATGATATTGTTGCGACTTGTTATGCTTAATGCTTGTCACTTAGGGCCCGAGTGCCATGATTTCAGATCTGAACATGTTATTGATTCATGATGATATTCATTGTTTTATGATGTTACCTGCAAGTTGTATACACATATTGCTGTCCGGAACCCGAGGCCCCAAAGTGACAGAAATTGGGACAACCGGAGGGGAAGGCTGTGATATGAGGATCACATGTGTTCACGGAGTGTTAATGCTTTGCTATTAAAAGGAGTACCTTAATTACCAGTAGTTTCCCTAGAGGCCCGGCTGCCACCGGCTGGTAGGACAAAAGATGTTGTGCAAGTTTCTCATTGCGAGCACGTACGACTATATATGGAACACATGCCTATGGTTATTTAGTACTTGGATACTGTTTTATTATTATCTGCAAATGCCTAGTCTTGATTATTACATGAGTTATCTTATCCATGCAGCGCCCGTTCATCCATCCCTATGCCTACAGTATTTTAATCCAGCTATTTACTATAATCACTACTGCTGTCTTTATTACACTGTTGCTTATATTTCACTACTTCTACTGCTATAAAACTGTTGCTACTGATAAACTATTGCGAGCAAGTCTGTTTCCAGGTGCAGCTGTATTGACAACTCCGCTGTTAAGGCTTACGAATATTCTTTGGCTCCCCTTGTGTCGAATCAATAAATTGGGTTTTACTTCCCTCGAAGACTATTGCGATCCCCTATACTTGTGGGTCATCATTGGTCTGCTTGCCAAGGCGTATCGATGCTCCTTTTATAGGCACGGCGCCGCTTCGGCTTTGTCTTGTTCCTCCGATAGTTTTGTTAGATAACACAAAAACCACCTTTAGTCCCGGTTGCACCCACCAGCCGGGACTAAAACTTACCCAGACGTCCTTATCCCACCGGCAGTTTTGTTAGATGATACAAAACCACCTTTAGTCCCGGTTGCACCCAACAGCCGGGACTAAAGGTTAGATGACCAGCAGGTGGAGGAGCTTTGCCCCTCGAACTACCCTTGCCCACCGGGCTACCGCGTTGTAATATCCCAGGTATTGGGGTTACAAAAATAGAGGAAACAGATGTGTGCATTTCATTCATGCATAGAAAATCTGGGGAATTTTCGCGCTTTAAAGTAAAACAGTCACGAGAATCGAAGTTTCACTTGACCTTGGTGGAATTGAAGTAGCTCATCAAGTCAAGCGCTATAAACCTCAATGTGACTTTGTTAAAACCTTGTTTTGGGTAGATATAATTTGATCTAAGGGGTTAGATCAAATGGAATTAAAATCAACACAAGAACTTATTAACCAAGGATCAATTACTTGATCTTATTAAAGATCACAACATGATATTCCTTGCCATAACATATGAACATCCATTTAATTGGAAATCCAGAAACAATAATTGGAGAAACTATTCTTCACTTATCTTTTCCATGTCTTAAACTAATCTATGATCCTACCTTGAACCTCATGGTATTCATACTACTCCATTCTTGCAAAATATAAAATGATATCAACTCTAGAAATATATAACTTTCTCTAGTCCATATTATTATACATCAAACCTAGAGGGATGAGAGTCCTATATTATTTATTAGACAAGCAATGACAAAACCTTGAGTTAAACCTTGGATATAAATCCATGAATTCAAATCATTATCTTTAAGAGAAACCCTAGGATCTTATTCAAGACATTCCCTAGAGAGAGAATCCATTTATGTTAACCATAGATATTGGTGACCACATCATTCTCTATGGAGCCTAACCTTAGGTTAGTATTAAAGTCCTTCCCAAATGAGAGAGACCATTCGTACTAATCCTAGCTCTGTTTATTTAAGAATAAAGGACAACCTTTGAACTAAAGTATTAGGTTGTAAACCATTTCCTTTGGAGTGGTGAGATAACCTAATATCACATGGAATAATACCATATCCATGAATTGATAGAGTAAGGAGGAGATCTATTCAACCAAGATAGCCAAGTGGAGTTTTAGACTTGATATCTATTGAGATATTGTGAATACACCATAAACCTTAGAATAAACCATTCCTTTACAAGAAAGCCCAAGCTATGGTGTTACACTCAAGTAGTTGAGGCAACACTTGAATGTGTGGGAGAGAACTATGCATATACCAGATCATTATATCATCATTGATTAAGTAGAACCCTAACATAATATCTCAGGCATTCTCCTGGGATATAAACTCTAGAGGCAACCATAGTAGTCCCATTCAAGAAGGTAAATTAGAAGTATTATACCTTAGTTGATCAAGACAATGCTTGATCATGGAAGTGAGAAACCTATTTAATGAGAGATACCTTAGGAACCCAAACCTTGATCATTATAAATTGAGTGATGACCACAAACCCTAAGAACTTGGGGTAGAGATATTAAGAACAAGTTGATCATGCCTAATCCCTGATCATGCTCTTGAGGTATGTGAGGATAAGTTAAACCCTAATAGGATAAGTAGATATCATTCACCACATGAAATCATAGGGAGGTAACTAGTAAGCAACCCTAGGCTTATATCCCAACCTTAACTTGTGAATCAATTGGTGATCATAAGTAGAATCCTAGCACATCTATAATTCATTCATTCCTCAATTAAAGGACCTGTTATCACCAAGATTTAACCGAGTCAGAGGTGGGCCGCATTCAAGATGGGCTTAAGGAAATATATGTGGAGAATTCTATGAATCGGCCTGTTGGGTTTAATTGCCCGTGTATCTGTAACATATTAGATCTGTTTTAGTTTAGAGATAGAATCTTAGTCGTGCACGGTTTAGTGCATGCCCACATTAGAAAGTCCCCTGGACTATAAATATGTACCTAGGGTTTATGGAATAAACAACAACTCACGTTCAACCCCAAAAACAAACCAATCTCGGCGCATCGCCAACTCCTTCGTCTCGAGGGTTTCTATCCGGTAAGCGACATGTTGCCTAGATCGCATCTTGCGATCTAGGCAGCACAAGCCCCACGTTGTTCATGCGTTGCTCGTACCGAAGCGCTTTTGATGGCGAGCAACGTAGTTATCATTAGATGTGTTAGGGTTAGCATTGTTCTTCGTTTAAGCATGCTTACGTAGTGCAACCCTTGCATATCTAGCCGTCCTCACGCCTATCTCGGGTGTGGGGGCGGCACCCCGCTTGATCATTATTTAGTAGATCTGATCCGTTACGATTGCTCCTTGTTCTACAAGGATTAGTTTAATATCTGCAATAGTTTGGCCTTACAAAGGGGGAGGATCCTCGTGGCACGTAGGGTGGCGTTCGCAAGTCCTAAACGGGATGTTCCTAGGATCAACTTCATGTTGGTTTTCTGGCCTTGTTTAGGATCGGCTTACGAGCACCGTGCGTGGCCATCCGGCCCAACTCGGAGTAGGATGATCCGATTATGTGGTGAAAACCCTAAATCGTCGTAGATCTCATTAGCTTCATCTTGATCAAGCAGGACCACCAAGTATTCGTACACCCCGTACGGATCATGGGTGGATCGGCTCTTTGAGCCGATTCACAGATAACCCGAGAGCCGATCGAGGCTCGTATTTAACGTTTACATGTATGCCCTGCAGGAAACTAAGCGAGGCAATCTCATCACCTTCCCGACCAGGTATAGGTCAGGTGGCACGCCCTTGCACTTCGCAACGCCGCGTGTGACCAGAAGAGCATTGCGGGCCGTCGCTCGGAGGGGTCTCGGCCAGCCGCAGCTCTAGGCTCCCCCGGCTCTACAGGTGTTGACAAGGCCGCCGCCCGCCGGTGGGTTTTGGCGAGTCAACACATTCGGCACGCCCGGTGGGACAATCGTCTACATCAACCACATCGCCATCTACATCTGAGATGGCGGACGGCACGCCAGCTCACCTACGAGGATCCGCTCGACGACCTCAAGAAGCAATACAATGAGATCAAGGCTACCCTCGAAGCCGACCTCATCGGCTCTTTTCGGAGAACCCGTTCTGGTGGCATCAGATGGAAGGGGTTCTCAACAGAAGGTGCACTCGATGGGATAGACCTTTCTTCCCCGTCGGAGGAACGCACCAGGGGTCTGCGGCAGGAGATCAACTACCTGGTGGCTCACTCGCTACACCGCCACTCTGAGAACTTGGTTAACGTGCTGGAGCGTGTCGCTCTGCGCGTGATCCAGGAGATCATGAGCCACCGCACTCGCCGTCGTGACCAGCTCTCGGGACGCATCAAGGAGAATTGCCATTCCGGTCCCGTCCACCGCTGCCATTTGCGTTGGCAGCACTCGCTGAAGTGCCGACTACACCGGCATTCCTCGTCTACGGAATTGGTGGCGACCCCGGTGACTACCGGTTCTTAATGGAGGCGCCTAAGGAGATCCCTCATGGGTACGCATGCATGTATGTGCCGGATTGTGGTGACCGGGCACTCACAAACCAGGCCACAACATCGGGGACTCCGGCGAAGACAGGAGGAACGTCGGCGACGAGCGTACGTGGCTAACTAAATACGCCACACCGACGAAACTCCCGAGCCCAGCTCCCGCAGCCGGCTCGGAGCTGGAAAAGCAAACGTGGCGAGGCCAAGTACGCCACCCCGGCGAATCTTCGCAGTGCAACTCCTACGGCCAGCACGGCGGATCAGATCGCACCATACCGGAGACCGGTTCGGCATGATGCCGAAAAGAAGGGCGGTCGGCTATTCCAAGCCGTACCCCGACGATTACGAGATGATCCCGCCGCCACCAAAATATCGGCTCCCCGACTTCTCCAAATTCGGTGGATCGGATGGCTCCAGCTCCATCGAGCACGTCGGCCGATATTTGGCTCAACTAGGACCGGCTTCGGTGTCGGATCAGCTACGCGTGAGGCTCTTTTCGCAGTCCCTCACGGGATCGGCTTTTGGATGGTACACCTCTCTACCAGCCTAACTCCATCCGAGTCTTGGAAGCAATTGGAAGAACAGTTCCATATGCAATACCATACAGAAGCTTCCGAGTCTGGCATTGCCGATCTAGCACAATTACGTCGAAGCGCGGGGAAACGGTGACGAGAATACATCCGGCGCTTCAGGAATCTTAGGAACCGATGTTATTCGGTTCGTATAACCGAAAAGGAAGCAGCCGAGTTGGCAGTAGCAGTGCCTTGCAACACAGCTCAAGGACATGGCCTCCCAAGCAGATTATCCCTCACCGGCGCACATGGTTCGAAACTATCGGCATATGAACAGCCGCCACCCCGACCTGTACCAAGACAAGTTCAAGCGTGCAGTAGTCATGGTCGATACGGAGGAGGATGAAATGCCCGCGGGAGGCCAAGAGATAGCGATGGTCGAGTGGACTCGGGGAGGAACCCCCGTGGCCTCGCAAATGGGTAAAGCCACCGGGGCCGCCTGTGGGATTTGATTTTGACGTGACCAAGACCGAACAAATCTTCGACCTCCTCGCTCAAGGAGAAACAAGCTTGACGGTTCCCGAAGGTCTCAAGTTCCCCACGGCGAAAGAGCTAAACGGAAAGCCGTACCGCAAATTCCACAACTCGCTTTCCCATGCCACCAACGACCGCCGGGTGTGGCGTCAGCACATCCAAGCGGCGATAGAGAAGGGGCGGCTAATTTTCAACCAAGCACGCCATGAAGGTCGACACCCAACCCTTCCCCGCCGTTAACATGGTAGGAATCACCTACCCCGAAAGTTGCCAGCCCAGGCCCCTCGTTCAGCATCAACATGGTAGGGCCTGGAAACCACTCGGCAAAGATGGAGATGAGGGCAGCTGCTCTCACAGCAAGGATACGAGATGAGGCCGCTCCATGCGATCGGCTCCGTCATGATGGCAAGCGCTATGTCACAGAGGGAGAGGTGAAGAATATAAGATATCAGCGACCCCTCTCCGATCACCTCCTCAACAAATATGTTAATCAGTATGGTCAACGCCGGCGCCCCTATTACAATGATAGAGGAAATCGTTTGGCTAGAGAAGCCGAGAGGATATCGTCGGCAGGATCACGATGAGGAGGAGCATGAGCGCTATGCCACGGAAGCATCAAGGGAGCAAGACGACAACGCCAGTGCATTGGGACCGCCCCTTCTTCGTACACTCGCTGGGATTCAGGAATGAGCCGATTGCCCACAATCGGCAATTGCCCGAATGCAATCGAAAAAGAAGGAGGCAGCCAACGTGTCCGTGTTCGAGCGCTTAGGGCCTCTCCCACCACAAAGCAAATGCGCTGAGTCACCTCGTTGGGCAGATCTTGAAGATTCGGAAGACGAGGGAGAAGTGGAAGAAGACAGTACCACCGGCCAAGGTGGTGCCCTCGACGGACTCAGCCGTTCCCGTAAGCGCAGGTTCAGCGATTGCGCGGCCCGGAGGAAGCCGAAAGGTTGTACCCGCATACGCTAAGGAAGGCACGGCCCGATCCGGCGGCAAAGGTTCAGCGAACCCCGGATGAAGAGGGTCGTCCACGGAAAATGGAGTGGCGCCCTAAACGGAGGAAAGCCGATGATGAGACATCGGCTGGCACAAACATGGTACTCGTCTTGCCGACGGAGCGTAGCGCTCCACGACTCTACGGAGCACACAAGGTGGACGACAAGCAGGCGCATCAAGTCGTAGGTTGGGTTGGTTTCATCCAGCCCGACAAAGTAGCAAGATCAAACCAATGGGCAAACCAGGAGAGGCTGATCCTTGTGATCGGCCCCGAAAAATTTACGAAGGGAACTTACAAAACCTTCAACGAACAAGCAACGTGGAGGCCGATTCCAAGCAATCGGCCAAAATTGTCCTCACCTACCTCTCTGCCTGGGTTCAACATGTTATCCAACAGAGCCGATACCATCAATTTTCTTGACAGAATCGGCTCGGGGGGGCGCCCAGGTATATGGAAATATGAGGGTATACAACAGAAGCATCTCATCTTTTGTTGACGGGTATTGAGATATGGGGGCCGATGCACAGGTCGGCCGTAAAAAAAAAATTCGAAAAGTGAAAATTTTCGAGGCACAGCCGATGCAGCAGACATCGACTTCAGAATCAAGAAACAGCCGATGCGTAGCCATCGACTCTAGTTGTGTGAGGATTATCCAATCTGTGGGGTTAGTACAGCTCGGAACGGAAGATTATCTGGCCGTCGAGGAAGAAAGAGGATCGGCTGTGGCACATTCTCGCCTCGAGTAAGAACTCGGGGGCAGCTCACCTTGAAGGCTTTCCGCTCGAGAGGCCGATTTGTGTTCAAATCGGCCGACGCTACATAAGGAATTTCCCCACACACGATCAGGCCCAGGTCTACACAATTCATGCGCGTATCCTCGTCTCCGTTTTGCGTTGGCCGAGACTCGGGGGCAACAGGCCCGGTAGATTGCTCGTTAAAAGTCCGATGCGTTGTTATCGGCTCATCACACATTGGCAAAGAGGCAAATCGGCTCAATCAAACTCGAAGAAATCGGCAAAATCAAAGTGGGGAACAATTCTTCATTGATAAGCGGGATTTCTTACATAAAGAACTGAATTGCTCTCAAAAGGAAATACGAGGGGATACCTTGCCCCATCTACCACTACTGACCCTATGACAGAGGTCCTATCTACGGGCCGTCATTGTCCTCATCATCATCCTCCGAGCTCTCATCGGCACTGCTGCCGATGGGCTCTTCGTCGCTACTCCCGTAGCCCTCCATGGGGGCCTCATCCCCATCCTCGTCGTCGCTGCTCGTCGTCGTCCCACCACATGCGAAGGCGCTTCGCTGGTGGGTAGCCTTCGAGGGAGTCGTCATCGTCGTCGTCCTCCTCCTCCTCTTCTTCATCCATCACCCCCTCGGAGGAGGTGAAGTCGTCCCAGGAGAAGCGATCGTCATCGCTCTCCTCCTCCGATTCCCCGTCGGCGAGGAAACGGAGGTCGCTCTCCCCGTCCGTCGAGGACCGGTCGTCCTCGGACCGGATGGAGAAGTCATGATCCGACTCCTCCCCGGCCGCAATGGCGCGGCGGGTATTGGCCGCATGGGCTGCCGCCGGGTTGTGCTCCGGCGTCGGTTCGCGGGACATGGAGGACCTGGCTGGAGGAGTCCGATGGGGCTGAGAAGGAAGAAGACATGATGGTGCAGGAGGGTTTTTGGGCTGCTAATGTGAGGTTGCAGGGCAGAACTGTTCGTAGCGGTTAAATAAGGGGGGATGGTGAAAATTCAATGCCACAGCAGCTTCCGAGGAAGTGGTGTTTGAAAGAAAGAGAAAAGACTGCCAAATCACGCGGAGAAGTTGAGAAGGCAAGTCATCATGATAACGGATACTCGCGACGGTTCCGCCACGACATGACCCAACGAGAGCATAATGATTTTGGAAATTCCATTTCCAAAACCAGGGGGCATGTGTTATCACCAAGATTTAACCGAGTCGAGGTGGGCCGCATTCAAGATGGGCTTAAGGAAATATATGTGGAGAATTCTATGAATCGGCCCGTTGGGTTTAATTGCCCGTGTATCCGTAACATATTAGATCTCGTTTTAGTTTAGAGATAGAATCTTAGTCGTGCACGGTTTAGTGCATGCCCACATTAGAAAGTCCCCTGGACTATAAATATGTACCTAGGGTTTATGGAATAAACAACAACTCACGTTCAACCCCAAAAACAAACCAATCTCGGCGCATCGCCAACTCCTTCGTCTCGAGGGTTTCTATCGGGTAGCGACATGTCGCCTAGATCGCATCTTGCGATCTAGGCAGCACAAGCCCCACGTTGTTCATGCGTTGCTCGTACCGAAGCGCTTTTGATGGCGAGCAACGTAGTTATCATTAGATGTGTTAGGGTTAGCATTGTTCTTCGTTTAAGCATGCTTACGTAGTGCAACCCTTGCATATCTAGCCGTCCTCACGCCTATCTCGGGTGTGGGGCGGCACCCCGCTTGATCATTATTTAGTAGATCTGATCCGTTACGATTGCTCCTTGTTCTACAAGGATTAGTTTAATATCTCGCAATAGTTTGGCCTTACAAAGGGGGGAGGATCCTGTGGCACGTAGGGTGGCGTTCGCAAGTCCTAAACGGGATGTTCCTAGGATCAACTTCATGTTGGTTTTCCGGCCTTGTTTAGGATCGGCTTACGAGCACCGTGCGTGGCCATCCGGCCCAACCTCGGAGTAGGATGATCCGATTATGTGGTGAAAACCCTAAATCGTCGTAGATCTCATTAGCTTCATCTTGATCAAGCAGGACCACCAAGTATTCGTACACCCCGTACGGATCATGGGTGGATCGGCTCTTTGAGCCGATTCACGAGATAACCCGAGAGCCGATCGAGGCTCGTATTTAACGTTTACATGTATGCCCTGCAGAAACTAAGCGAGGCAATCTCATCACCTTCCCGACCAGGTATAGGTCAGGTGGCACGCCTGCACTTCGCAACGCCGCGTGTGACCAGAAGAGCATTGCGGGCCGTCGCTCGGAGGGGTCTCAGCCAGCCGCAGCTCTAGGCTCCCCCCGGCTCTACAGTGTTGACAAGGCCGCTGCCCGCCGGTGGGTTTTGGCAGTCAACAGGACCTAAGAAAAACCTAGAGTTAAACTCTATAATTTATATGGTGAGAAACCATCCATCCATATGACCAAAGTTAACTATAAAAAGAACTATAACAACTTTAGTTACTTTAAACAATAGATTTAGGTTATAATAGAAATCTATTGGTGTAATATAAAACCAGTTCTCAAGTCCTTAGTAATTAAAGGAGAACAGAAACAATTAAGCAAGTAATCATATTACTTTGGTTAGGGGAGATTAAACCCTAGCAAATGCAATATGATGCCATCTCACTTCTACAAACTAAAATTATATCTCAACCCTAACTATTGTATCACTATGGAGATAGCAATATAAACCTAGAACATAATTGAGAATCAAACCCATGGCCATTATGTAAACATCATTAGAACCCTGGTATGGCATATTAATGAAATCTTATGCTTCACTTGTTACACCTGAGAAAACCCTTGTGATACAACTTATAAATAAGACCATAAGTATGATTATCAACCACTTACCTATATAATTAAGACCCAACCTTGAGGAGAGTAATATTTACTCTAGGTATTTCAAAGGATTAAGAGACCATAACACTAATGTTAGTTTTAATATGGGTTACCATCAAATCTACAAAACCTTAATAAAATGTTGCTCACATGAAATAATATGCAAGTGATTAATTCCTCAAATGGAAACCAAGACATAATAACAATCTCTGAAAAACTTTAAAATGAAAGTATCCACTCTCATAATTCTAAACAGAATTGTTTGCATAGTAAAAAGAGAATTAAAGGGAACATATAAAATTCATGATTAATTGTTATTTTGAATACATTCATAAAAAAATGTAATAGAATCTCATCTAATATAATTTGTCCAAATAGAATTGGGGAAATAGTAGTCAGGAAACTAAATCTTGTTTAAAACAACATAATTGAAATAATTGCAAACAGTATTGGATTCAAATATGAATTCAAATTGAAAATATAACAGAAAATAAAAACAGAAAGAGAAAAAGAGGAAAAAACCTTACCTGGACCTTACCTGGTCGTGGCAGCCCACCAGCAGCCCAGCAAGAACTAGCCCAGACCGGCCCAGCCTGGCCCGAGTTACCCCTTCGTCTAAAATATCCCGGGACAAAGTCTTCCTCATCCTCCCCGTGTGCTGGAGGCCACTGTGACGCCGTGCTCCCTTTCTCCCTCGCGCTAGCAAGCCCTCTGCGATCAACGACATGACGAGGCTCGCTCCTGGCGCCGTATAAAGCCTCCCGACGAACCCTAGCTCGCATTCTCCTCTCTCTGCTCCAAAAATTTCCCAAATAGAAACCCTAGCCCGTACGGTCTCCGACCATCGCCGCCGATGTAGCCCTCCTCGAGCCACGCCGTTGACACCATCGTGATCGCCGTCTTCGACATGCCCAGCCTACAAAAGGAATCGAGCGGAGGCATCCCGTAGCGTCTCCGTCGAGCTCATTCCTTCCGACGGCCGGCACCATGGAATCCGGCGAACCAGACCACAGCAAGCCACGCCGTCAAGCCCTGCGTGCTCAGGGTGAGCCTCTGGTGCTCAAGCACTTCCTAGCCCTCTCGATTACGCCCTTAATCCTGCCCGCGCCGGTAGTCTGCGAGCGCCGCCGCTCGGCCTCACCGTCGAGCTTGCTCCGGCGACCAATTCGGGGCGGCGTTAGTACCAGTAGGTTCGCCTCGACGCGTTTAGTATTTTGGTGTAGTTAGTTAGCCCGGAGAAGCACCGTACCGCCGGCGACCATCGCCACTGCCCGCTGGTGAAGGCCTTGGTTGCCACATCGCCGCCACGGTGGCAGCCAGCGTGGCGACTGGCCCACCAGTCAGCCCTTGGGGGTAGTTTCGCCCGGGTGCATCTAGTGGGTTCAGGTCTTAAATCAAATCCTATTAAATTGCTGCAACTTTACATGAATTGATAAAATTCAGTTTCATTCCGAAAAATACAAATGAGATATCAAAATTCTTATAAAAGAAAAATTTACCCAATAAAAATATAAAATGAAATTTATTTTTAATAAAAATTCAATTATTTAATACTTGTTATTTAAGCCTTATTTATTAATTCTAAATTCAATTAAACTTCAATAATTAGGAAAACTATCTCAAATAAATAAAAAACCAGTAAAGTAAATAAAGAAAACATTAACACTAATTTTCCTTATTTGTAACTTATTTAATTCTTAATATTGGAATTTAAACCCTGATTAATAATTACCCTAATTATTATAAATCTTTAAAAAAATAATAAAATGCCAAATCCAATATTATTTTTATTTCAAAGTTATTAATAACTTTAAATTTGCAAACAAGTTATTAATTAAGAATTATAAGGTAATTAGTAAACCCTAGTTCCATAAGAAAGAAGACTAGAATCTCATCATTTCATGTGAAACCCAAAACTCTAAATTCAATTAGGAACCCTAGCTCCATTAATCCATATGAACCCTAATTGGTTCTAAACCTAAACCCATACTAACATGTGATAATGTTACTCCATTAATAGTCATAGAAACATAATAGCAACTAATGATTTGCCATGACCACATAAAATGTAGAAGACCTATCACTAATAAATTGGTATCCCATGTGTTCAATTCCATCAGACCTAGATAATCAAGTAGGATCAACCAAGTCTAAACCCTAGCTTCCATTACCAAAACCATCATCCTTAATTATCTATGCTTAGCATCACACCATTGTGATGAACCCTAATAGCAACCATACCTATTATTTTGCACTACATAACCCTGTTCCACTAAAACCTACTAGTATTAGATAATTATGAATCATCCTATTTTGGAACCACCATTCATTACTTAGTGGATTCAATAAGAAACCCTAATACCTATAAACCCTAGTTAATATACTTCTTATTATTTAAGAAGTATGTTCTTCAAAAGTTATTCTTTTGAAGCAAATAAAGAATCATCATCAACCCTGCCTTATAGGACCTATAAACCCTAGCTAGCTATCACCAGCTAGATAAACCAACCTTGATAGCAGCCCTGTATAAATAATTGCTTAGGATGCCTAGGCTTAACTGAACCTGACAAGCCCTTGGCGTTGATGAATCCAACTAGGTTGTGATCCATCTAATACTTACTCCAGAAGCTAGATGAAACCATAGTCAACCATAGAACCCCACCAATCTAATTATCATTCTTGTTCTTTATTCAAGAACATGTTCTTCAAAAGTTATTCTTTTTAAATATATAATAAGAATCATCAACCATGCAATATTAGACTTAAAATTGACAACTGCTCTTTACTTATTATACAACTACTATTCCTGGGTGTGTATGATTATTACTATGCATTTTACCATCTGCTTATGATTCTAAAACAACACAACCCTAAATAAGAATCTCGTTTGTGAATCACTCTAAAAGTGCAACACACCCTGAACCAATCATTATAACCCACTGATCCTAAATCATCGGGGTTAGGTCACGCTTAGAACGATTGCATCTCATACTTATGCATTATTGCATACTTGCCAATCTTTTAAACATCGTCCTTACCGGACGATGATGCTATTTCAGAATTTGGAGTTATTGCGTATCGAAGACCTTGACTACATAATATTGCAGTCAAGAAAGGCAAGTTCATCGCTTGCTCATGTCATTTGAGTATTTTTATCAAATTACTTGCAAAGTACTATGTTTATCACTATTGCATAAAAAGCAAAACCACTATTTTCATAACTATGAATATGACTAAGTGGTGGGCAATGGAACCATGGATTGTGTTGATATGGTGGAGGTTCCATTGCAAGGGTTTATATCCATCTAGGATTAAACAACAAATGTCGTCCAGTGATTCTTGTGCCGTAATACCCGTGTTAACCATAAGATCCGGAGTGGGACGGAGTAGTCAAAAGTGTTTCCACCTCTCGTTCATCAACGGACGCGCTTTACCGTAGACACTTGTTATCTGTCAGGGGCAAGCGGTGGGCTGGGGAAGCCTTAAGTCCCCACGGCATTGTCCGTAGACACTTGTCGCCTGAGGAGCAAGCGGTGGGCTCGGGAAGCCTTAAGTTCCCCACGGTTATTGCGGTCTATGATGGGTTGCAGCTACCGGCGAAGGAGTTTGGTTCGATCCCAAACTGTTGTCGTGGTCGGGGTCCACCCGTGAGTGGGAATAATGGGACCGACGAGGACCCAGGGTCGGGGTATGCAACAAAGGGTGGGTGTTCGAGGTAGCGGAGGAACATGATTGACTAGGACCTTATACCGGGCCTCACACCAAAGGAAGTGTGGACGGGTTGCGCGCCCGGTTGGCACCGAGGTTAAGATCTCTTATGGGTAAAGCAACACACCTCTGCAGAGTGTAACGAACTGTGACCAGTCACTCCCTGTTCCGGGTTTTGGAACTGCGAACGCTGCTCGGAAAGGAACTCCATGAAGTTCTAGTCAACCAGTGAAGGCTGACGGACATAGCTCTTCAGAATAAAAGCAACCTTTTGAAGAAATGTTTACAAAAACTTGCATTGCCTACGACTTTCTGGTCTATGGCCGTAGCTAGTGCATTAAACACCTCTTTCCTATAATGAACTTGTTGAGTACGCTCGTACTCACCCCACTCTTAAATCCCCTGCTTAGTATGGAGGCATCGAAGGAGGATCTACAATGCAACTCGAAGGCCGAGGAGTCCACAACTACTTCACGGGACATGATCTGTCAGAAGAGTCAGATACCACATACAACAAGGAGGAAACCTAGATTAGCAATAGAAAGGAACTAGCTTCCTAAATTAGCTCCTATTTAGCTAGAATCTATTCATAGCCTCTATAGCTAGTTAAGTACTCTACAAATAGAGTTCGTGTTAGGATTAGACTACGAGTCGTTCTTCTGGAGTTTATTTGCAGTTTTACCTCATTGTAAAGTAGGAGGCTATGATGATCTTATGTAACAGAGTCTGTGTGTAATTCTATAGACATGCCTTGGACCCGCATATGTTTCTGTTGTACCACTCTGAGCGATATAATACTAGTGGAACGGTGTTTCAAGTGTATTATATCAGACTTGCATACTACACCCTGCAGTGGTATGCCGGGTCACCACAGTTGGTATCAGAGCAAATGCTTTGACCTTAGGATTAAAACCCTTTAAAGAGACCTATAGGATTGGTAGTGTCTATAGGAAGTTGTCTTAGTTAAACCAATTCTTCTTATGACTTGAGATGGATATTCACTTGAGAATAATCCTGACACACTTGAGTCAACCTTTCTTACCCATCTTTCTCAAGTGAAGTTAGCTAATCCCAAGTATGTAGAACACCATTAAGTCCTTAAAATCATAGATGAGTAGACCACAGTTGGTATACAATACATGGTAGTCCAAAGAGAGGATACAACCATAAGGAAGATATCCTATTGGAAGATGTGTACCAACTCGTGTTATGGTTAAGTAAGTAGTATCCGGAACTGTAATAGGAGTAATATTAAGTGACAAAGGTAAGCAACATATCCTATTAGAAGGTGTAAACTAATACCAGTTTTGGGTAAGTAAATTATCCAAACTTGTAAAACAACTTATAGTAAGGGATAGATATGAGTTATATGAGGTAGTATAGACCATGATGAGTCAATCATGGGAGGTAAGGAAGAGAGATAGGAATAAAATATGTCTACTTCCATGGTAGGGATAGTAATCATATAAGATTCACCTGAGAATCATTATGTGATGGACTAAAACATCATACATAATTACGAGGAGAACAATAAGTAGCCATTTGTTTAACAATAGTGCAAGTATTGTGTTCCAAAACCATGGGAAGTGTGCCAAGCACATCATGTCCATAGTCTTATGATAGTATAAACACTTGGAAGTATAAGAGTTATATTTCCTTAGTTATGTCTTTAGAGTAGCAATGCTAGAACCTAGGCATATCATGTGAAGTAGTCCTCAACAAAATGGAAGTAAGTAGCATTTCCAGAGAAAATTAGGTTAACCTTAACTATCCTAGACCACTTTGTTTCAAGTTTATCTCATTGCAAATGTGCAATTAAGGTAAAGGTTGAGACAAATAGTAGACTCCCATATTTATAAGTGCTAAGTATCACGATATAAACCCATATTATATGGTGTTATGTACGACACATCAGAGCCTGATGTTTAGAGATGTCTTACTCAACTATTATATTTAGGCTTATGATGGTGTGTACAAAGCTGAATCTTCTTGGATTTTAATGGATTTTCATTGTTTGACTAGATCCATACATGAAGTTTGACTTCGATATGCAAATGCATGTTGCAATATCAAGTTCTTACTTGATGCTATAGATCTAGAGGGTAATGGTAAACGTGTGAGGAAGTGATGAATTCGGCAGATTCTGAAGACAAGATGAAGGTTCATCAGAAAAGGAAACAAAGTTGTGGGAAGCAACCACAATATTCAGAAAAAAGTACCAATCAAAATTCATGCTTTGCCTCAATAGAGGGTACTTTTGTACATAAGAAGCATGAAGGTGAGAAATATGATGATTATGGTGAAGCTGAAGCAGATCCATAGTCAATATAAAAGAGGCAATGCATGGGAAATCACTTAGGATACTATATTCATAGTGTCAGCTAGTGGTTTTCTTGCAAAAATAAACCCTGAAAGAAGGAAGATGACCTGTGAAACCTTAGCAGATATAAGAAGACCACAGTTGGTAACAGAAGACCACAGTTGGTATAGGATCAATATTGCGAGATAAAGTAGAGGATGTCTCGTCCAGTTGATTAGAACCTATACAAGAATCCATCTTTAGATAACAAATAGCCACAATTGGTATCAAGTAGTCCGTAATTGGATTATCTGTACCAAGAAGTTGTGAACAAATAAAATTTTGTCAGCCAAATAATTATGACCTATAATCATTTAGTCGAAGGATTCACATTGGATGTCCACAATTGAGTGGATACACCACAAACATTCTTCGCGAGACCTTAGAAGAAGTATAAACCATAAGCTAGACCCACACTACAAGAAAAGTTCTGATAGACAACGTCTCAAAATCGTCCGCTAAGGGGTATTTTTCGTCGCCTATGGGCCTAACCCGACGATATGGGTTCTGTTGTGGAAACTGCGTCAGGCAAAGTCCAACGACGATTTTTTCAGTCCGTCGCGCTTGGGCGCCCTTCCGCCACGGAAAATCGGACCGTTGCCCAAGTGTTTCGGGAGCCCGTTGACTGCCGACGTCATGCAAACTGACACGTGGCAGAGGCCGTTAACTGGCAGTTAACGGCGTTAACCGGCTGAAACCCCGTGGTAGATGGTAGGCCCACACGAGGCCTGCCACGTCTTAAGCGGGCCGGCCCATTAAGTTTGCGGGCCGGGCCAGCTGACTTAGTTTGACCGGTCAACTATATAGCTGGGCTGGTTCATTAGTTACGTGGGCCGGGCCTAACCTCTAAGGTTGACTGGTCAAAACTTTAATGGGCCGTCCCACTAAGCATGTGGGCCGGACCGAATGCACTTGTTTGACCGGTCAACAGGCAGAAGGGCCGGCCCACAAGACATATGGGACCCACTTTCCTGTTATCAGGCCGGCCAATTTAACTAGTGGGGTCCACCTTAAATCAACTGGGCCGGCCCAAGAAGTTATTGGGCCGGCCCAATTAGCATGTGGGTCCCACTTTCCTGCTATCGGGCCGGCCCATTTAGTACGTGGGGTCCACAATAGATCAAACGGGTTGGCCCAACAAGAAAGTGGGCCGGGCCAAAAACACAGGTGGGTCCCACTTTCCTGTTAAAGGGCCGGCCCATTTCGTACGTGGGGTCCACAATAGATCAAACGGGCCGGCCCAACAGGATAGTGGGCCGGGCCAAAAACACAGGTGGGTCCCACTTTCCTGTTAAAGGGCCGGCCCATTTAGTATGTGGGGTCCACCATATAGCAAGTGGGCCGGCCCAACAGGATAGTGGGCCGGGCCAAAACACAGGTGGGTCCCACTCCCCTGTTAAAGGGCCGGCCCATTTAGTATGTGGGGTCCACCATCTAGCAAGTGGGCCGGCCCAACAAGATAGTGGGCCGGGCCAAAAGCACAGGTGGGCCCCACTTTCCTGTTAAAGGGCCGGCCCAATTAGTATGTGGGGTCCACCATATAGCAAGTGGGCCGGCCCAACAAGATAGTGGGCCGGGCCAAAAACACAGATGGGTCCCACTTTCCTCTTAAAGGGCCGGCCCATTTAGTATGTGGGGTCAACCACAAAAGCAATTGGGCTGGCCCAACTAATTAGTGGGCCGGCCCAGTAGTGGGTGGGGTCCACCTTAAAGCAAGTGGGCCAGCCCAATTAGAGTGTGGGGTCCACCGTAAATCAAATGGGCTGGCCCAATAAGTAAGTGGGCCAGCCCGTTTAGTTGCTGTTTATATACCGGCATAATAGGCGCTTTAGGTTTTTGCGGGCAGGCACATATGTGATTTCGCTTAATTGGGCCGTTTAAGGGATGGGAATTCGTGATTTAGATACTGAGAATATTTACGTAGCATTGATTTCTGTCGGATAGCCTCACTTACCACAAGCACCAAAGAAAAATGCGCGAAAGAACTATAAAACTAACTAAATATTACATCAGTTGCAAGGCATTGAAAAAATATTACGGAACCCGAGAGAAATTGAATGGTAATTAAACCTAGCAATACAATGAAGCGATCCGGCAATCTTTTAAGTTGTCCATGCAGCACCTATATCTGAAACAAAGACATTACAAGTTAAGACAGCAACAATGGAAAGGCAAAGACAATTGTTTGCCAAAGAATTTGGAACTCATCATTTCGTCGTTATAACAAGATCATTGTAATGCGCACAATAAGCAAACAAAGAGTGCATGCCGCATACCAACAGCCAATATAACAGCAGACTTACTACTGTCGAGTCCCATGCAAATCAACATGTTCAGGGAGTACAAAATTGGCATGAACAACATAGTAGCAGGCTATAAATTTTGTAACAACGACTGAGCAAGATGAAGTTATGATGGCTACATCTACGGAAGCGAGGAATGTAAACCAAAAATAGAAGTTACGATGGCAAAAGCTAAAGAGGAGGGAATGTGAACCAACATGTGCCAAGTGCAATTACTTTATTTTGGCCGTGAACTAAATAATACTCCTGAACTTATAGTGAAGGGGATGCAAATCAAGATGTTTCCGGATATAAACTTGTAATGAGCAACACATAGAGGATAGTTAATGCTGGAGCTTAGGATGGACCGGATACAGAATATAGTGGGATCACCTGTGAACTTGTATAAGAGGGAATGCAAACCAATATGTTCAGCTTTCCATATGTGAGCGTCATGCCAAGTCAGAGAAACAAGTCAATAATGCAGCTTTTGAAGAACAAGATGGCACGCAAAATTATTATCTAGTAGTATGACAAGTTTATTTGTACTATAGGCTAGATAGCGGAGTGATAGCATGCCAAACTAAGTCCTTACTTTGTTAGCTTACAATGAACTAGATACAAAACAATGGCATCACCTGTAGTACGGGGAATGCAAGCCAACATGTTCAGGGAGTAAAAAATTGGCACAAACAACATAGTAGCAGGCCATAATTTTTGTAACAACGGCTGAGCAAGATAAAGTTATGATGGCTAGATCTACGGAAGCGGGGAATGTAAACCAAATATAGAAGTTACGATGCCAAAAGCTATAGAGCAGGGAATGCGAACCAACATGTGCAATTACTTAAAATTGGCCATGAACTAAATAATAGCGAGGATGTTACTATAATACCTATAATTTTTGTAACAACGGTCGAGCAAGATAGCAGATTATGATGGCTACATCTACGGAGCGAGGGAATGCAAACCAAAATGTTCAATCGCTTAAAGTTAGCAATGAAGTAGAAAATAGCAAGTTGTTACGGTCATAGCTAGGAATGAACTAAAAGAGCTTCAGACAAACAAGCATCTGAACCCAGAACATGGTGCTAAAACAAGGGACTTACATTAGGAGAAGCACTCTGTGGGAGTCACAGCAGATCTTCCTGGGGTTGATAGATCCGGTGATGAAGTGCGCTACATGTGCTACTTGGGGTTGGAGAGACGGCCATTACACTTCATGGTTACTCATCTCATCTGCAAAAACGTAACGGCGCGTCGTTAGCACAAAATAGTTCCCCCAAGATTAAACAAGAACTTGCAGGCAAGCAATAGAAAAGCGACAGTAGAAGAGTTTAGATCATGCACAGCGCCGGTGAAGCAGATCTGGTTCATGCACAGTGGTGTCGGTGAGCAAGATCCGATGCGGTGGACGACGGATCCGGCGAAGCGGCTCCGGTGGGGTGGACGATACCGCAGCTGAAGCGACTGCGGTAGACTGTTGGATGAGCATATGGTTTCGAGGTTCGGCGGGGATGATCCGGTCCGGTTGATGACGGCGTCGATGAAGCGGCTCCGGCAGGCAGCCGGATGACGAGGATCGCGAGGGCTCGGGTAGGCCAGGGAAGTCCGGCGGGGATGTTCCGGTGCGGTGGTCGTGGAGGTGGTAGAGAGAGGGACTTGAGAAGTTCCGGTGGGTGGTCTCGGATGAGAGGCCGAGGGAAATGAATTTTTTTGGGAGGGTATCCGGGGCTAGGGAGGTGGTGATCCAAAAAATGACGGCCGGACCCCCACCAACCGACTTTGCTCGTCATCTCCACAGGGGTAGAATCGGAATTTGGAAGCGTGTGAAATTTTTGTATTTTGTGGGCGGGAAGTTTTGCCGCTATGAGATTTTGAATTTCGCTAAGGTCCAAGTATAATGATAAAAAATTGTGAGACCGTACTAGTACCTCTGTTCAAGGCCGAGTGTAAAATCAAATCATCATCAAGTTGAACATCGGTTACTACCATGATCATCATCGGACACAGATCTGGTGACATGCACCTGAAATTGGTGCATCCGTTGCAAAGTATAATGCTAAAATTTTGAGTGACCGTACTAGTACTTCTATTCAAGCCCGAGTGCAACATCAAATCATCATCACGTTGAAAATTTGTTACCATGATCATGATCTATCTCTAAATTTGGCGCATCCGCTAAATCTGGCAAAGTATAATGATAAAGAAATTGTGAGACAGTAATAGTACTTCGTTCAAGGTCGAGTGCAACATCAAATCATCATCACGTTTAAAATTTGTTACCATGATCATGATCTACCTCTCGAAAATGGGCGCATCCGCTAAAACTTGCAAAGTATAATGATTACAAAATTGTGAGACCGTACTAGGACTTATGTTCAAGGTCGAGTGCAACATCAAATCATCATTACATTGAAAAGTGTGTTACCATGATCATGATCTATCTCTGAATTTGGCGCATCCGCTAAATCTCGCAAAGTATAATCATAAAAAAATTGTGAGAATGTACTAGTACTTATGTTCAAGGCCGAGTGCAGGATCAAATCATCATCACGTTGAAATTCGTTACAATGATCATGACATATCTCTAAAATTGGCGCATCCGCTAAATCTCGCAAAGTATAATGATAAAAAAATTGTGAGACTGTACTAGTACTTGTGTTCAAGGCCGAGTGCAGGATCAAATCATCATCACGGTGAAATTTGTTACACCGATCATGACATATCTCTGAAATTGGCGCATCCGCTAAATCTTGCATGTGGCACATCTCAGTGCGGAGCAACATGCCGGTGCTATCAAGGTTGAGGCGTCAGTAGAGTCATCGGGCTCTCCTCTTTTGATAGATCTTCTACATGGCGCGGCGCACCGCCCGTCGAGAAGCAGTCACATGTGATACCGAGGTGGAGACGTCGCCGGCATCCTCGAGGCGCGGCCGCCCTTCTACGAGCCAGCGTCGACTCAAGGTATGAATCCATGCGTTGTCGCGCCCCTTCTTCCGATGAAGTGGGATGCCTTAGATTTATTGTTCTTCTCTTACGATTATTTCGAGCCGAACATGTGTGCTCTTTCTCTGAATATATTGCTTGAAAAGCTAACCAAGTTAATTAAATTCACTTCGTTCTTATTCTTGCGTGCTAATTTTGTTATTTTTGCTGACAGTGGTGCGCGCAAGGAGATTTATTTGTGGGTGTGCTTGAGTCTGTTAGGCCTAAGTCGAAATCCTCGGCTAAACGAGGCCTCGGCTTAACACATAAAAAAGGTGTTCAATCTCGCCCACAATGTCCTCTTCTTTCCTCTTCCTTTATTGGAACTTGTTTTGCAGACAAGGAAAGTGGCACGTGTAATGTGAGTAAAACCCTCTTAGCCAAAATCAGCTACAAGAAAGATTTTCTGTATTGTAGATGCCCCAATTGACTCTAATCCCCAATGTAGTCTTTTTTTATGTCAGTATAGAGTTCTTTACATGGCATGCATTTGCCTAATGAGCAGCATTGTATTGCCATTCTAGCCAACCTGATCGATATGTCAAGCTTCATGCACGAGATGCCATGTTTAATTTACTCCCTCACTCCGATCCATATTTCTTGGTGTAAAATGAATGTGAATCGAAGGGAGTACTTTTCTTAGATAGTACTATACCATTTCAAAAAAAATACTAGTACTTCGTACTACTACATCAAAAATGCATCAAAAGAGTACTACCATCACAAGACCACCACAGTTGTACTAGTAGAGTTTAATACTGAACTTCCAAATGGAATAAGATTACACATATGAACTTTATACAGGACCAGGAGCATGAGGGCCAGCAGCAGGGGCGTTGACTGGGAACAAGTCAGGCAAGACGTAATTCTGGAGGAAGAGGCCATACGCTGCGTGCTTGGCCTTGGTTGCGGGCGGTGCTTCCCCGATGTACTTAGGCCTACACCCGTCGCATGCTCGGATCGAGGCTGCGGATGTCCTTACGGAGGATTTTGCCACAGAATGGGCAAAATAGCTCCCCGCGCATGCGGAAACGAATTTCACCACCCTTCAGCCGCTTCAGAACGTGGCTCTTCTGGTCCCTGCGCTCCTTGTTGTCGTCCATGTCATCAGAATATTCCTGTGAATTATAAAGGACATAATAATCAGGTGCTTAATGACAGATCGAATAAATACTGCACTATCATAAGCAAACCTTAGAAACCCTAAAATTAAATGTGTAGAACAAGTAAATGGCAGAAGAAATCATACTAAATCACGAGAAAACCCTATGAACAGCAATGAACATAAGCCACAACAATTGCAAGTCCACTAAGTATGAACACATAAATTAATTATATGACAAATCAAGCCAACTACATGGCAGATTAGTCGAAATTAAACTAGAATCTGACCGTACGAACCGTAGAATCAAGTACGTCTACAAGAACAAGGTAGGAGATCAAATCAATCAAGAACCAGGTTCGTGCAAACCACGTGAACAGTAATTTGACACAAAAAGGATCGGGACAGTTTCGGTAAAAGAGCAGTACCTCCTCGTCGTCACCCTCGACATCCTCCTGGAGCCCGAACGTTTGGGCCAAAATCGTCGAAGGGGCCGAGGTCCGCGTCCGGCACCGGGTCTAGGAAGACCTCGCCGTGGTGGCCTGCAACGCCTTGCGGATCTTCGGCGGGAGCAACGGCGTTGCTATCCACCTTCTCCTCGACGGCCAGGACGCCCGTTTCGACCGAGGTCGAAGAATCAGACAAGCAGAGGAGACGAGCGGCCTGGGTGCCCGGTGAAGCCTCACCCGCCGCGATGGCCACTACCGCAGAGGCATCCTCTGCGCGAGCGGCCGCCGATTGCTCCGCCTCGTACGCAAGACCTGTCTTCATGCTGCTGCGGTTGGAAACGAGGAAGTCGATGCCTCGGAGGTGCGGTGAGTTGATGGGAGGGGAGAGGACGAGCTCGCGAGAGACGATGAGGCCGATTATTTTATAGCCTCTGACTCTCTGTATCAGAATGGCATTAGTTGTGGACGCGAGAGACGATGAGGCCGATTAGTTGTGGACGCGTGAAGTCGTGCATGTACTCGATTCTCACGTATACCAATACTTCCAAACGTCATAAGTAATTCACAATCATTCAGAATAATATGAGACCTTAACATTTTATTGTTTGTGTCAGATATTGTCTATGAAAAATAACATCCTTCAAAAAATAAATCCCCTATGCCAATCCGGTCATGCCCGTCTACTCCAACTAGCTTCCTCGAGTAATTTGTCACCTTACATTCTTAAAATGAACCAAAATTTGGCACAGGGGCATCACATGGAAAATGATGTTACCATTCTCTCTTCCCATTTTGTTTGAATTTTTCAAAATTGTCATGCCCTAACGGAAAAAATGTATGTTCCTTCTATGAAGTATGTATCAGAATGGCATTACCAAAACCTGGGGGTGGCGGGGCACATGGTGGTGTGATGATACATCACATTTGGACCATACAACACAATTTGGACCAACCAAAAAAATTCAACCACCCTACACAAACCCTGGTCAAAACTAGTTTGACCAATATTACAAAAGTTGTACATAATTCGAAACCGTCAGAAATATACGAAGCATTCAGGAGTCAATACTGAAGACAAAGCAATTATGCCAAAAGACGAAGGCGAGAGGAGGAACAGGTCTTGCTATATTGCACAACAAAGCCAAATTCAACTTTTCATCGATTCCAAAATTCTGGCTGCAATTAGCACACCCTGGTCTCCTGATGTCGCAATAGTTGGCTGCTGGGAGCGGATACACTCGACTTCCTTCTTCAACTTATCGCACTCTGTGCGAACTTTCAAGTTCTTCGTCTCGAAATATTGCGCATGTTCAGCATGCAACTCCACTTCCTGTTGAAAACTTTCACAGTCACAGTTGCAATCACACTAACCAGCCTTGTCAGTGACCACACTCATCGGTGGCTGGGCGCGTAGTTCCTCGACTTCCTTCTTCAACTTCTTACACTCCGCGAGAACGTCTGAGTACCGTTTATCAAAAGAAGATTGCACGGAACGGGCATTCTCCTTCGATATGGCACGATTTAAAATGCACCTGCCCACGAGGTGGCGGATTTTCTTATGAAGGATGGTGTTGTGGCCCTTGATCTGGTCCAGTTTCGCGGAGAATCGTGTTATCACATCCTGCATTGCAAATTCAACGAGCAATGAAGTATGCAGAGTGCAGATGAGGGGGGAGAAATAAACAAATGGAGTGCCAACCTCTTCAATATGCCTGAGAGCTGCAAAGTCCTTGTCCATAGGAACCTCTTCAACGATGGAACCGCCATCCCTGGAAGAAAGACATTTAAGTAGTTGGATCTGGCAGCCAGCAAGGAGGCGATGAAACTGCGGCACGGCAATGGAAACATACACGGCCGAAGATGCACACACGCGCACTGGCTGCTCCTCTCCCGGAGACTGAGCATTCGTCTCTGATTACGCATTCGGGATACCAAACCTATGCAAGAGTTTGAGGTTTACGTTACGAAGGGTGGTGTTGTGGCCCTTTAATCTCATAATCCCTTCCTGCATGGAAAAATTCACCGATATCGAATCGGGGATCCTTTTTCATTCACAGGATATGAAAATCATAAGATTAGGAAAAGCATAGGATTTTGTATACATTAGAGAGGGTGTATGGGCTATTTTATGGGCTATTTGGAATGTACAAAATGAAGTCGTGTTTAATAAACCAAATCTCATCCCTTTTTGCAGGTTATCCCTATGATTATTTACTAGATCCGTATGTTTCTTATCTCCAGTCCGAGGATCAGCAGGATATCATGGAGTCTGGGTGCAACTGACTAGAGACAGCCGCACGGGATTTTTACAGCCAGGGTGGTGGCGGTTTCCTCATAGAATTACTTACTGATGTGTTTTTGCCTTTTTGGCACGCGCTGTTTTCTATGTTTCGTTGGTGGATCTTTGTGTCGACTCTAGCTGATCCATGAGAAGTTGTCATAATTTGTGTATGAACTGAAGAAAGCAATAAAGCAGCCATATACATCATTTTGATGCAGAGGCTGTGATATGTCCCCCATTTCGAAAAAAAGAACAAACATAGGATATATCTATCTATCTATTATATAATTAAAGTACAAGACAACAAACGGTACAGATTAGTCAAGTAAGGAACAAACGTCTAAGATTTACTTCGGTAATGTCCGAGCACATATATGAGTCCATCCCCGCCACGTCTGCGACTAAAAGGAACAGGCCTTCACGATAGGGTAGTACTATCCAAACAAACTCCAAATTCCTACTCTATACCGATTCTGCTTCAACCGCATGCACGGAAAATCAGCCGCCTTGATCGATCGCTTTTATGCCCAGCTGAGCTGTTCCAGCGTACATCGCCATGGACAACATCGGAAGTTGAAACTGCGGTGTAGGTTTCTGTTGGCTGAGTTCCGCCCGTGGACGCTGCAGGCGCGCCGGCTCCGAGGATTGGAGATGGAGCGCAAGAAGAATAGAATTTGTACGGCGCGGTGGTCATGGCCTCTGACAGATTCGATTCCGACTCCTCAGATCACTTGGCGCGTCGTCGCCTGCTTGCACGACAGCTAGCCCCGTCCCCCCTCTGACAGATTCGATTCCGACTCCTCAGATCACTTGGCGCGTCGTCGCCTGCTTGCACGACAGCTAGCCCCGTCCCCCCTCTGACAGATTCGATTCCGACTCCTCAGATCACTTGGCGCGTCGTCGCCTGCTTGCACGACAGCTAGCCCCGTCCCCATCCATCGCATGAGCCCTCTTCGCGCTCTTCTGTTGTCGTGCATCCTCGGATCTTCACCGACTCCCTCAGAGGACCAAACGACACTGTACATACTAGGCTGCTCGATCGACTACCCGCTAGCTCGACGTTGGCCTGCTCTTCGTCGCGTTCAGCTCACCAACGGCACAGGCGTCGGCAGAAGCACCAAACTAGATTACTGCAGTTTTGGATTCATGCACCAAACTAAATTACTGCAGTTTTGAATTCATGGCTCGCTTGGCTGAAGTAGTGCATGTTCACAGTTGTCTGAAATATTGCAGTTTCAGGTTTATGCTTTCCCTTCTCTGGTGGATTTTTTTTCTTCTTCCAACGTTGCATAAGTTACAGAATTTCAGATTTCTGTTTTTTGGTGTGTAATTTGCTTCCATGGCTGCAAAAGAGTTTCATGCTTGGATTGGCAGGTTCTTTTCCAATCTTAGCTTTTGTCCTTTCCCTGGCTGCATTTCACGTATTTGCTAGAATCAATTTCAGTGTCCAGTGTTTGCCTCAGATACAGTTATACAATGATCAAATTAGCTAAACAGAGAATGCATAAATTCATGTCAGTTCTTATTTTGGAATTTTGTTATAATATATAAAAAAATGTACTTTGGTTGTGAAAGTGGTAGTTAATCATGGTGTTTGCAGGCATGTTTGGAGCCGTGACCAAAAATATAGGCATGTATGAAGCCCGTCCTCCTCGGCCTGGCCACCATATTTTTTTTGTTGGGGAATCATGACAGTCGGTCATGTCCATATAGACTCCATACACGAGATGGCAGCGACAGGGGTCTAGACATTGGAGCATGCTTGCAGGCAGCACCCTCATGCACAGGGACGAACAGATTGCAGCGTTGCAGGGTTTGATTATCTCACCGAAGCTACAGCCTTCCCGTCAATGGCTTCTCTAATTCTTGCTCCGCTGAATCTCACCGCGTACTGTATATGCACACCGCCGATGCATCCTAGCTGATGATATCTCTATTCTGGCGACGACTGGATGCATGTTTTCTGCCTCCAATCCCATATGAGCAACGGGGTGTTCAAGTCTACGACATAAGATCAAGTGATGAAGCTGTGCAGGCATGAAAGCCCATGGTGCAAGGATGGTTTGGCAGTAGGGTGCAGCTCGCGCTCACTGATGCTAGCAAAACCTGTAATTCATGTACGGCTGTACAGGAAAGAAACTTAGTACTTCCGTTTTTATTTTGGTGTAATGGACAGCAACGATTGCATTCGATTTATGTTTCCTGAGCCTATTTTTTTATTCTTCAGTTCAGCAAGTATTCCACATAAATCCCAAGAAACTAATTCCTTTCGACTTTCAAGTATAACAGTCCTTACTTTGTTTTTCTTCTTCTCAGGGATAAAAATATGAAGGACATAGTGCAGATGTTTCACAAACATGAAGTTACGTTCCATGCTTCTGGTCTGATGGCTAAACCTCTGATAGTACTATTTTCGGAGAAACAATAATACGCATTCAACATATCAACAAGGTGGCCTCTTGATAAGTACTATTTGCAGCAGTCAACAGATACATCATTGATGCTTAAAAAAAAGAATCAAAGTCACTCGAGAGACAATGATATGAAATTCCATAATGATCACTATTTTATGGTATGTTGCACAGAAATATCCACAGGTAAAAATCCCTAACTTGAAGATTGGCTGAATGGCTACTGCAACTAATCTTTACGGGGAGAATGCACACAATTGTGCAGTTTCTGCTCGCCATCTACTAAGGGGGTGTTTGCTTAGGCTTATCTCTGCCTTTTTTTCATTTAAGGCACAAAAGCACCAAAAAATGTGCTTTTGATTTTGACTTTTGGCTTCTATCATCATGCAACAATACTTTCAGTTAAACGTCATAAAATTTAGTTGAAAGCCATTACGCAACAATTTCGTTTAATGTAGAACATTACAAACTTTGTTTATGTTCTTCATTTTTACAGATGAAATTATCTGTTGGATAACGGTTTTGAGAATACATGACAATAGAGTTTCAGTAAAATATTGTTGGCAAAGGTCAGATAGCTTTTACTTCTTGAATTTTTTTCTTTTTCGCAAGACAGTTAATTCAGTTCATAGATCTGTAGTTGAACAATACTATGCATGTTTACTGAGCTTTCATGTAAATGATCAGAGTGCGAATACATTGCGGCATTTCTTAACAAATTAAGTAGGATTGGTAAGTGCATGATTTGGCAAGAAATATCATTCTATGATTCTTATCACTCTATTAAGAACGTGCATGATGTATAATGGATTGGGTAAAATATTTAATGAAGTGTACATACTCATAGGAAATAATTTGAATTCTTTTGCTTTGACCTTTAGAGATGCGTAAATATTAGATGACAAAGAAATTAAAATAGTGCGCTTAAAGCTATTCTTAAATTACTAAAATAGATACGTTTGGGAAACCATATAAAGTTATGATGTCTGTGTAAGTGTGCCAGATTTAATTGCAGAAAAGATATTCTAGGATTTAAAGTTTGTTCATTATGGTAGAACTTCATTACACTGATAAGAGAAGGATAAAAGGTCAGCATCTATGCATAAATTTATTGATTGCTGGACTATGAGGAAAGAATACACATTGAAGGGAGGTTGACTGAAGAATACAATCGAACTTGGAAGTTTAAACAATGAATTTAACTTGCTTTTGCATTCCTACATGTGGAGAAGTTTTATCACC
Source organism: Lolium rigidum (assembly GCF_022539505.1). Taxonomy (NCBI): domain Eukaryota; kingdom Viridiplantae; phylum Streptophyta; class Magnoliopsida; order Poales; family Poaceae; genus Lolium; species Lolium rigidum. The sequence continues at coordinate 112,299,684 of NC_061508.1, read as the reverse complement.
TGGATGGAAACATTTGACAAACATGGATGCTTTAGAACTGGTCTAACATTAGTATATAGGCATCTGATTTTTCTTAAATTGTTCAAAGATATGCATCGGCAAAAGACTAAATTATTAGATATCAAAACTAGAATTAGTTCAGTGCTAGCCGTCGGCTTCGTGGGTCTGAAATAGTAGACTTCCTACGGCTAAGATTTTACTTGACTTAATTACCGGTTAAGATTTCATTAGATCTGAGAGCCTTTATTTGCAAATGGGTGAAACTATCACCGATCTTTTTTTAACAAGAAAGCAAATTATTATTACTCTACTTACCATCTATACCAGTGCACGTAAAACAATACATTATTTGTATATAATATTTCATCTCTTCTTCATTTTTGCAGGTTTCGGATCCTATTACATATTGGTTTGTCCAACACATGGCAATATAATTTCAGTAAAATTATTTGGGCAGATGTCAGGTAGCATTTGCATCTTTTTTTTTGCTTGCTCAATTAGCATGCCATATTTTCATGGATCATTAGATAAAAATTAATTTACAAACTTATTCGTACTAAGCTCTCCTATAAATACGGAAAATGGTAACATGGGGTAAATATTGAGACATTTCATCATAGTAAAATAAGCACAAGGACTGAAGAAGTGCACAATTTCACAAAAAGTAGAAGTTTACAATGCTTATCGTAAAAAGGTGGTTCATATTGATGTGGGTAAAATATTTCGTAAACTACATATACTGATTAAAACTTTAAAAATATTCTGTTTTGATCTTCATGGATGCATAAATTTACATGATTGAGTTTAACTCAATTATGCGTTGATGCTTTTTCATAAATTAGATAAACATTTTGCACACTTTCAAATTTATGATGACCAAGTAGGTAAGAGGCATTAATATAGAAAACGATAGGGTAAGATTTAAGGCCAAAGTGCATAACTATACAAGGATGGCATACACCCAAAATGACCCATACATCTTAATATTCAAAAAAATCCTTTCTAGCCGCGCAATTTGCGCGGGCAACCCAGCTAGTTTCTATAAATCAAACAACTAATGTAGGAAAAAAACCCATAGGATCTAAATGCTACACAATTCTTATAGAAGTCCTACGAATTAAAGAAGCCCTCATGCAGTACGGAGATGAAGAGGAAGAAAAAAAAAGCAATGGATATATATTATATAGTGCATACATTATTAATGCTCTTGAGAGCTAACAAGTGCTCATCAAACAACGGGTCCTCGATAGCTAAGTACGAAGTGGATCCTGCGGTAGAAAGCACGAGCCTGGAACCGTCGGCCCTGGAAGATGATAGCCGGTTTAGTTGGCACCGCCTGCCAGCAAGGACTCAACGAAAATCCGGCATGGCGATGGAAACATACCCAGGAGCTTCGTACCCACCAGGTTGGCGAGAAACGAGCGATTTCTCAACTTGGGTAGGAATGGCGCTGAAACCAGCCGCCATGGAAGAAAGACGGTTAAATTGTTTGATCCGCTAGCCAGCCAGAAGGCAGAGAAACTTCGGCATGGCGATGGAAACATACCGGGGAGCTTCGTACCCACCATCTTGGCGAAACACGGTCGATTTCTCGGCATCGGTAGGAAGGGCGACACTTGAACGGGCGGCCCTGGAAGAAAGACGGTCAAATAGCTGGTTCTCCCGGGTAAAAAAATAGTTGGATCTGTTTGCCTTGCTGTAATCTGCGTTCATGGGGGCAAAGAAAGCACATGGCGATAAAAACCTACCAGGACTCTTGCTGGATTACTCTGCCCTGACCCAACAAGCCCGAAGCAGACTGAGCTTGCGATGGAAGCGCAGACTGAGCTTGCGATGGAAGCGCAGACTGAGCTTGCGATGGAAGCGCAGACATGCCTGTCCGCCGGCGCCGCTGGTACACTTTCAAAGTCGGAGTTTGCAGGACTTTCAGCGGGATGGATTTCACCGCGGATTTAGTCTCAGACAACAACGCCTCCTTCCTCTTCTTACACTTCTTCATGTTCTTCTTAGACAACTTGTTGAACGATGGATGAATCGCTGGAGGAAGAAGGAAGGGACAAGCAGGTGGGGATAGAAGGGGTCGGTGTAGAGCTCTCCGGGGAGGGTTCCCCGGGGAGGAGGATGAAAACTGGAACGAACAGGACAGGGATGGGACTGGGCAATCTTGTCCGTCCATCCAAAATCAAAGGGCGGGAGCACATAAGACTTTGGGCCATTGACAGGCTGGTCCTGCCACAGGCGGACCCCAAGTTTCAGCGATTCAATGTCAGTGAAAAGATGGGCAATGTAAAAGAATCTTGTTCGGGGTCGGCCGCGGAAGCCAAATCTCTGTGTCCCAAAGTCTACTAGTAGTCTACTCCTATATAGGTATAGCTGCATAGCCATCATACCATTGCATTGATCGAGCTGTACGCCTTTACCACTCTGATTCAGGTCCAAAATATTAGTGTTCTCTTGTTAAATCAAAGGCCATGTCAGTTTGACGAAATGGACGTTCTTTAACTCACAAACTACTCCAAGGACATCATTTACGGACTACTCAGTTCGGCAAAAAGATTCTTGAAGCCATGTACATATTTTCTGGATCGATTTAGTAATTTGCTACAACTGTAATATTATTTCCAATTTTCAGCAATTTATTTGAATTTTAGGATTTTACTTATAAATTTCGCTGATTGACATGTGTAGGAAAGATAGAAAACAACTAGTGTATGCATGGCCAATTAATCTGACTAAATAAATCTTATAGTGGCCACTTTGCATCACTCAAACTGAGAGTGCATGTTAGATTCATATGATAGAATAATGGAGAATCGCTATGACATATGCCTCCTTGAATCCTACGGGAAAGAAATCTACGGGAATTGGTAGAGCTAGGTGTGTGATGGTATCATAGGAAAGACAAAGAAAATTTCTATAGAGATTGAGAGTGCATAGCATAGTTGTCACAGATGCATAGAATTTTTCCAAGAGGTCTAACCTCTTATTAGAAATCCCATAGGGTTGTACTAGTATAAGAAAACAATACATAGAAATTTTGGAGGATTCAATTCTTCAAATCAAACAAGCTATATAGGGGGAAAATCATATCCTTTGATTCGTACAATTTGTATAGGAGTTATGTAGGATTTGACTATAGGAGTTATGTAGGATTTGATTATAGGATTTGAATATTTATACGGTTGTGTAATATTTTTACCCAGATCAATTCACATACCACCGGTTATGTATTTTTTGGGCTATAAAAATAGGAGGTGTGGTATATTTGATGTGTGTAGAGATAATCTCACCATCTTATAGCCACCCCTAACATTTCGAGCAAACAAAAAAAAATCTATACCACTACCCACCTCTCGTCCTACACTCAATTCCTACACAACCAAACAACAAAAATTGGCTATCCCTAGCCAGGTGGTTGGGGATACTCTCATCCCATAAACCTATCCCCTAAACCAAACAACCCCTAATATGGAGGGAAGGAAAACCTAGTATCTGATACTGTACAAAAACACATAAAGCAATCTGGAACCATCCACATAGAATCAACGGGCCAGAGCAGATGCCTTCTTTGGGAAGGGTCTTGCGCGGAAGCCAAGGAATCCTCTGCATCGACAATCTGGTGTAGCAGTAAAATACACCATCATAGGGGAACATTGATGGAGTCACTACAATGCGTCCGAATCCGGGTATAGTCTTGTCATATCAATGGCCATGTCAGTTTCTCCAGATATAATCTATCCGTTAGCTAGTACTACTACTCTAGAGGCTGACGCCACATGCAGAAGTTGTACAGTACTACGACTACTATCGAGTATCGACTAGTCCGATCACGTCCAGGTCCCAACTACTCAAAAATGGCCGTAAAGAAAATGCAGAAGTAGGATGGGGCCACGACAAAAGACATACATCTATTTATGGACAGAGGTAGTATCATATCAGCATGCATTAGCATCTCATTTGCAACTAGTTGCACTCGCATCCTATTATCGGATATCACACTTCTGCACTTTTAAAAAATATGAAGAAAAACAAAACTGGGACACATATTATGTTGTGTATTGCTCCACAGGTCACAGATGCGTATGTAAAAAAAAATTCTAGCTTGCAGAAAAAAGACAAATGATATGTGAATAGTTAAGGAATATTATTCACATTGGTCTTTTCTTTTTTCCACAGCTCACATATGGTCACTTTTTGAAACTAATGTTTAGATGTGCGCAAGATACAACATAACCCGTGACTATGATTTGAATTTACATTTTTTTACAAAGTCGAAATGTGACATCCGACAATAAGATGAGGGATCAACTAGTTGCGAAATGTTTGCACTCCTGACCATGCATCTGAATCTATCTACTAGACTACTACAACAACATACAAAATGCACCGAGTTTTGAACTAGACATGTAACGACGAGTACTAACCGTTGGTTTCCAAAATCTAACGCTTGTGATTAGAGGGATTCGCGTCAAGAGATACCACAACAGCATACACTTCTTTCTAGAACCATCATGTAGCCATTATGTAGAAGAAGAAAAAAGCAAGGTCACACCAATATCACACGTCCCACTCGATAGTAAGAAAGGTTCCAAGTTATTGTTCCCATTTCTCAACTGGTCATACCTATTTCGATGGTGTAACCTACGTAGTATAAGTTATATATTAGTTGTATGGAAATTTTGAGCAACATTTAGAACATAATTTTGTACTCCTAATTGGTCCAACATGCATGCTAAGATTGGGGTCTTCACCTTGAAACGGCGAGCGCTGAAAAGCGGGTCAAAATCGCCCAGATCCTCGAAGATATCTACAGGCGCAGCCGCTGTATGAGAGACGGAGCCGGAAACGAGTGGGGCGATGTATGAGAGACGGAGTGGGGGTGTAGTATGTACTATAGTAAGACGGCGAGACGGCGAGGTCAGAGTGATTAAGACTAGTCACAATGGGAAGTACGTAGTACGTAGTATCATACACTACTAGTTTGTGATACTACCTCCACAATGCATAGTATCATAATATGGTTCATACTTATGTCATATTTAAAGTTTTGTAGAATCTCAATGCAAATGTGTGTACATGATGTATTTGTCATGAAGTTTTCTAAGTTTTCTAGGTTTATGTGTTATAATACTACTCTCATCTCTCACCTCATAATTGATGTGACACATTAGATTTTTGCCAACATGGCATGTATGATACTACTTACGAGCCTTAAAAGCACTTTTTTGTGATGTTGATCAAATTGTACTCTAAAATTGTCACTTGGACAACAGGTCGGCCTATTGCAAACTTGTTTGAATGAGCTAAAATAGTTAGAAATCTAGAACATTTGTCAATTCAATGAATTTTCATCCTATAACGTTTACTTAATTTGAAAAACGAATGGGGACGTTTGCCATAATGGGACAATCATTTCTACAAAAAAGAATAAGATGGAAAGTCTCGCAATGTTATTTATCATGACAACATTGACAATGTCACAACCGTGTGGTGATTAGGGAATCCACTCCGCTAGAAAAAACAAACTTATATAAGGCTTGTGCGGCAATGCAGTTTGTCTACCTTATACACATATCTCGATGTGTAGCTATATATGGATTTTATTTTCCAACTTTAGATGATCAGTTTATAGTTCACCATTTAATTAGAATTCAAAAAATTTGGGAATAAAATACTTGGAGGTACCCTGCAAGTGTGGTACCACAAACAAAGTCCAAACATGGGTCCCAATAGTACAACATAGCGCGCATAGGAAGTTTGAGCAAATTTGAAACCAACCAAATGAGGTAGAAACAAATCAAAAAAAAGTTGTGAAACATGTGCATGGAGCCATCACATGACATGTACTTACTACTAACAAGTAAAAAATATAAAACCCTATCATGCATAGAGGTTTGGGGTGAAGAGTTATTATTCACACACATATAGAATAAATATGGACTGCTTTTGGCTTTCTACCCATTAATTTGAGCAAGCTTCATGCAGTGTCCACTTCAAACTTGACAACATTGGAACCATAGCTGCTTGAGTTCGCCTCGCTAGCCTCTTCCCATATGTAAGCTTAATTAATTGGTTACACTACGAAAACCACAGTCAACTTCTGAATAATGCATGCATTGCCCCCCTTTTGCACATATGCAACTTTGCAAAGTAGGGATTTTTGGTTTACCACACATTAGTGTGTTGTTTTATTTTTATTAGGACCCATGTTTGGTAGCCACATTTTTCCAAAGCCAAAGTGTGGTTAGCCAAAAAAAAAGCTAGTATGGCTAGCCACCAAATTGTGGCTTAAAATATTAAAGCCAAACTTTGTCAAAACTTTGTAAAAAAAAAGTTGAGTCTATGACAAATGGACCATATATACATGCAATGAAGTGTGATAAGCCAAATTGTGGCAAAAACCAAACACATGCCAAATAAACTATATGCATGGCTGCCAAATTTTGGCTTCTTGACAAATTGTGGCTAGGAACCAAACATGACCTTGCTGGCCAAAGGGGTCCAAATATGTGTTTTGTTTATTCGCTATCATGTGCAGTGTGTGCACAATACCACAAATCAAAATTTCACGGGTAGGCCAAACATGCATGCATGGTAGGCGAATCGCCATTTCGAAGGCTAATTTGTCAAACTAGCTTACCATGAAACCATCATTTGTACTCCAATTAATTAAGTTCGGATATGAATGGTGGTCATCAACCAAACTAATAAGAATTCAAAATTTGGGATGATATAGGGATGTGCCCTATTGTGTGGAATCAGAAAACATTAATTAGCCAACGAAAATGTGGGTTGCATCCAAGTATAGTAGCTCACAAAGTCGATTGCCAAGAAGTTTTTGCCTAAATTTGAAATAAAGCCAAAATGAGGTTCAAACTTATTGAAATCAGCAAGCAAGGCAATCACGAAGTTACCAATTACTACTTTTATCTAGGAAAAATAACAAACATGATGGCATGCAAATATTCTTGAGAAGCAGAATCATTCTGTAAATATATATTTTTGGAACCATGCATGTTGGACATTGATTCTCTTCTTGCCACATGGGTGAGCTA
>NC_061508.1:112277629-112290129 GCF_022539505.1 Lolium rigidum | reverse complement strand
GATTGGCCATGGACGACCACGTCCTGGTGTACCATTTCTGCAGGTATGTTCTTCACATGCCTTCCTTTATCCTTTTGTTTTTTAATATGGAAACTCTTCCTTTATCTTGGATCTGCTTTTTTTATTTCGAAATAGACTAGGTTCTAACTTGTATGAAAACACGAACAACCTAACTTGTATGAAAATTGTGGTCTGGAACGTAATATCCAACATACTTGTATAATTTTTTTGGATTGACCACGATATCTAGTTTCATGATTTTGGTACTCAAAATTTGCACAAATTTCATGTACTCATACTCACCGATAATCGGCATGGATGTCAAGATATTAACATATAGTAACTGAATCTTAACTTGACACTTAAATAATTAGATCATATAGTCGCAACAATAATTCATGTTATTTTGATGTGTATCACTGATGCAAAATCATTGTTTCACTGCAACAAGTATACAGTTTATTGGAAGAAAAATATGTGTACTATTTCAGCATATACGATCTTACAAGATTGATTTGTGTTAACATGCAGGAATCCTGATAATCTGGCACTGCAAGAATTCCTTCAACATAAAGGAAATTGTTTCACAACTGTTGACATCAGGGGTGACTCTAGCAGGTTTGCTAGAGATGGCATTAAAATTCCTAAACATAATTGGATTGACATTCAGGATATGATCAATTTCAATGGTCCTGGCAATAGGACTGGCATGGGTGATTTGGCAGCCGCCATCATTGACCCATCTTACAAAGACATGAAGACCAAGTTCCCTACTAGCAGCCACGATCAATGGGAGTGCATGCCATTGCCTGAAGTAAACTTGAGGTATGCTTGCGATTGATGGGTATGTCGGTTTTGAGTTGTACGGGCGACTCAAAAAAATCAATGATGGGCAGCGTCAAGCACAACCAATTCCAAGGGAAGTGGTTTGCCCGGATTGCAAGGAAGCGGCTAGGTTGGCCGCTCTTCCCCCTGCCCGGCGCGACGAGAAGAAGCAGTGTGTCGGGACAACCTACGGGAATTTGTATCTTATTGCTTTAGGCACAACATACCATTTGATCCGAAGAATATGCCACCATGGATAAAGGACCCGTGCGAGCCTACTTCGGGGTCTCCGTGGGATGGCGGTTCACATGGTGAGCAAGCTAGGGCAACGGCTGGATGTGGTGAGCTAGCAAGGGCAGGGCCTCGTATCTGGTTGGGAAGCTCCAACAAGGATTCCCGACACAAGAAGTGCGAACGAGTGCAGAACTTGGACCGCCAACCCATGGGAGGCAGGTACAAGCGGCACCGAGCAAGCGCATCAAGAGGGATGATGATAATTGGTGAACTAGGCTGGCGTTATATGTTTCCAAGATTGTACATAAGTTTAGAATTATGAACAGGTAGTATTGTTTAGGTGATGTAATTACTTTTGCAACAATGTGTATGAGGTTTCAGAACCACGCATCCTTATTTAAACATGTTTAAAACATGAAAATGAAAAGGTAAGCCTGCATCCTTCTTAGTCACTCCAAAATGAAGCTTTTGGGAAGGTATTTGAAATTTCCATGTTTGAAACCCAAAACGACTTCTCTTCGTGATTGACTTCATAAGACAAAGTTCAGGCTTAGGGGTAGATACATGATTTTTCTGGTTTGAATATGACTAGACCTTGTTTATCAACTTGAGTGCTTACTATATGACATAAGAAGGCTATGTGCTTTGGTTTTTCTTTTTTTTTTTGAAATTTTATGCCCATTTGAATCTTGGTCAAATCCTAGGTACGGTTTGACCAAGATTTGAACAAGTTTAAAATATGAAAATAAAATGTAAGCCCGGTCTGGATCCTTCTTAGTCACTCTGAAATGAAGCTTTTGGGAGGTTTTTGAAATTTCCATGTGTTTGAAACCCAAAACCACTTCTCTTCATGCTTGACTTCGTAAGATAGATTTTAGGGTTAGGGGTAGATACGTACATGATTTTTCTAAGTATTTTTATGCCCATTTGAATCTTGGTCAAATCATAGGTTTGACCAAGATTTCAACATGTTTAAAATATGAAAATGAAAAGGTAAGCCTGCATCCTTCTTAGTCACTCCAAAATGAAGTTTTTGGGAAGGTTTTTTGAAATTTCCATGTTTGAAACCCAAAAACGACTTCTCTTCGTGCTTGACTTCATAAGACAAAGTTTAGGGTTAGGGGTAGATACATGATTTTTCTGGTTTGAATATTTCTAGACCTTGTTTATCAACTTGAGTGCTTATTATATGACATAAGAAGGTTATGTGCTTTGGTTTTTCATTTTTTTTATACTCATTTGAATCTTGGTCAAATCCTAGGTTTGACCAAGATTTGAACAAGTTTAAAACATAAAAATAAAAGGTAAGCTCGACTTGGATCCTTCGTAGTCACTCTAAAATGAAGCTTTTGGGGGGTTCTTGAAATTTCCATGTTTGAAACCCAAAACCACGTCTCTTCATGCTTGACTTCATAAGACAGAGTTTAGGGTTAGGGTAGATACATGATTTGTCTGGTTTGAATATGTCTTGACCTTGTTTATCAACTTGAATGCTTAATACATGACATAAGAATACTATGTGCTTTGGTTTTCATTTTTTGATTTTTTCTGAATTTTTATGCCCATTTGATCTTGGTCAAATCCTAGGTTTAACCAAGGTTTAAACAAGTTTAAAACATGAAAATGAAAAGGTAAGCCTGCATCCTTCTTAGTCACTCCAAAATGAGGCTTTTGGGAAGGTTTTTGAAATTTCCATGTTTGAAACCCAAAACGACTTCTCTTCGTGCTTGACTTCATAAGACAAAGTTTAGGGTTAGGGGTAGATACAAGATTTTTCTGGTTTGAATATCTCTAGACCTTGTTTACCAACTTGAGTGCTTACTATATATGACATAAGAAGGCTATGTGCTTTGGTTTTTCAGTTTTTTTGAATTTTTATACCCATTTGAATCTTGGTCAAATCCTAGGTACGATTTGACCAAGATTTGAACATGTTTAAAACATGAAAATAAAAGGTAAGCATGGATCCTTCTTAGTAACTCTAAAATGAAGCTTTTGGGAGGTTTTTGAAATTTCCATATTTGAAACCCAAAACCACTTCACTTCATGCTTGATCGACTTCATAAGACAGAATTTAGGGTTAGTGGGTAGATACATGATTTGTCTGGTTTGAATATGTTTAGACCTTGTTTATCAACTTGAATGCTTACTATATGACATAAGAATACTATGTGCTTTAGTTTTCATTTTTTTGATTTTTTCTGATTTTTTTGCCCATTTGATCTTGGTCAAATCCTAGGTTTAACCAAGATTTAAACAACTTTAAGACATGAAAATGAAAAGGTAAGCGTGCATCCTTCTTAGTCACTCCAAAATGAAGCTTTTGGGAAGGTTTTTGAAATTTCCATGTTTGAAACCCAAAACCACTTCTCTTCATGCTTTACTTCATAAGACAGATATACGTGATTTGTCTAGTTTGAATATGTCTAAACCTTCTTTTATCAACTTGAATTCTTACTATATGACATAAAAAAACTATGTGGTTTGGTTTGATAGTTCATTGTTCATAATTCATAGTTGATCCTTATCGCGACTTCTAACCTATCTAGTCGTCGAGGAAGATGATGGTCGCGTTCTCCTCCGCATCCCGCGCCTCCTTCTCCTTCACGGCGGCGATGGCCGCCGCCTTGTCTTCTTCCTCCGCCCTCTTCTTGTCGGCATCGTCCTTGAGGGACGCGGCCAGCGCCTTCAAGAAGAGGGGTTCTTCCCCTTCCTCCGCCTCCTCCGCCTCCTCGCAGGCTGGTGGCACGAATCCGCCGCTGGTGCTCGCCTCCCACGCCGCCTTCGACCGGCGGTTCCTCTCCCGGTCGGCGCGCCATTTGTTGAAGACGGGGCCGCTCATCATTTTGAGCGGCGGATCCGCCTTGTACCAGAGCCCGCCCGGGGCGAACTCGCGGAGCGACGACGGCATGTACAGGGAGCCTCTGTACCTGCACGCCGCGCGCCGACTCCCGGCGGCGGACTGCTTGCCCTGGAGCCGCCACGCCTCCTCGAGCGTGTCCGGCGCGCGGGATCGCTTCGATCCGCTCGCGGGCGACGCGGAACTGGTACGGCGTGAATACATGGCGAGCGGCGAAGAATCACCGCCCTGCAATCAAGGCCAAGCACGCAGCATATGGCCTCTTCCTTACGTCTTTTGACTGGTTTGTTGCCGGTCAACGCCCCTGCTGCTGGCCCTGATGCTCCTGGTCCTGTTTAAAGTTCAGCATTAAACTCTACTATACAACTGTCGTGGTCTTGTGATGTACAGTAGTACTCTTTTGATGCATTTGTGATGTAGTAGTACTGTACTTTTTTTGAACTGATATAGTACTATCTAAGAAAAGTACTCCCTCCGATTCACATTCTTTTTAGCACCAAGAAATATGGATCGGAGCGAGGGAGTAAATTAAGGGCCCTTTTGTTGTGGCTTATTTTGGCTTTTTGGCTTTGGCAAAAGCCAAAAAAAGCACCTAAATAGGTGCTTTTTGGGCTTTTGGATTTTGGAAGCCAAAAGAATAGAATCTTTGTTCTTGGCTTCCAAAATCCAAAAGCCCAAAAAAGCACCTATTTAGGTGCTTTTGGCTTTTGCCAAAGCCAAAAGCCAAAAAAGCCACAACAAAAGGGCCATAAACATGGCATCTCGTGCATGAAGCTTGACAGATTGATCGGGTTAGCTAGAACGGCTAAACAATGCTGCTCATTAGGCAAATGCATGCCATGTACGATAGTATACATCCAGTAAAGAAGTCTATACTGACATGAAAAAAGACTACATTGGGGATGAGAGTCAATTGGGGCATCTACAATACAGAAAATCTTGCTCGTAGTTGATTTTGGCTAAGAGTGTTTTGTGCCCATATTTGTATCTTGGTCAAATCCTAGGTTTGACAATGATTTAAACAAGTTTAAAATATGAAAATGAAAAGGTAAGCATGGATACTTCTTAGTCACTCTAAAATGAAGCTTTTGGGAGGTTTTTGATATTTCCATGTTTGAAACCAAGAACCACTTCTCTTCATGCTTGGCTTCATAAGATAAAGTTTAGGGGTTAGGGGGTACATACATGATTTGTTTGGTTTGAATATGTCTAGACCTTGTTTATCAGCTTGAATGCTTACTATATGACATAAGAAGACTATGTACTTTGGTTTTTCATTTATTTTTTAATTTTATGCCCATTTGAATCTTGGTCAAATGCATTAGCTATGACCAAGATGTAAACAAGTTTAAAACATGAAAATGAAAAGGTAAGCATGGATCCTTCTTAGTCACTCTAAAATGAAGCTTTTGGGGGGTTCTTGAAATTTCCAAGTTTGAAACCCAAAACCACTTCTCTTCATGCTTGACTACATAAGACAGAGTTTAGGGTCAGGGGTAGATACATGATTTTTCTTGTTTGAATATATCTAGACCTTGTTTATCAACTTTAATGCTAACTATATGACATAAGAAAACTATGTGCTTTGGTTTTTAATTTTTCTAATTTTTTTATTTTGATGCACATTTGAATCTTTGTCAAATCCTAGGTTTGACCAAGATTTAAACAAGTATAAAACATGAAAATGAAAAGGGGAAGCATGTATCCTTCTTAGTCACTCTAAAATGAAGTTTTTGGGATGTTCTTGAAATTTTCATGTTTGAAACCCAAAACCACTTCTCTTCATGCTTGACTTCATAAGATATAGTTTAGGGGCTAGGGGATAGATACATGATTTGCCTAGGTTTGAATATGAGCTATATACACTGGTAGTCCCACAACTTGCGTGAGATGTGCAAATTAGTCCCACAACTTGTAAAATGGGGTACCGCAGTCCCACAACTTGTTTTGCGGTGCAAAACTGGTCCAACTGATTTTGGAGGTGACATGTGGCGATGTCTTTTATGCAAAAAAAGCCCCTTGAAATGTGTCAGACGTCCTACATTACATTGTGGAGCCCACTTGTCAGATGAGATAATAAAATTTAATCTGCCATTGTGGTGATTTGAACCGTGAACCTTCTTCTACTTATTGGTTGCATGAAGCTAGCCAATACGGCACAGGGTCATTTCTGTTGATAATTTAACACTAACGGTATATAAAACGTGCCCCTGCCTAAGGCTGCTAATCTGAGTTTGAATAGGATTAGAAAACAATTTCATGTAGTGCCAGGTACTACTTGGAGACCGTTAAGTTAAGTAGCCAAAGTCTTTATATACACATATTCGGAAATCTACGCCATGATTTTTATGTGATCAATCCACTAGTGCTGCACATGGAGGTCAACGACGGACCGGTGCCGCATTTTGATGGCGACTACGTCAACGACGTGGACCACCCCGACCTCCTCACCGCGCTGGAGGACAAGCCGGCTCTTTCTCGTGGAGATTTGGTCGCCGACGCAAAAATCCCTGCCGTCATCGGTCTCGTCGAGGAAGCGAGCCGCCACAAAGCCGAGAAGGCAGCGTAGTGGCGGCAGATTGCAAAGGAGCATCCGTACGAGGGCCTCTTTAGCGACGACGAGTGAAGGTCCCGTCGCCGCATTCGCAACGTCGCCGCCACGACATAAGGCTCCGGTGAGCATCCTGGAGCCCAGCATTGCTATGTAACATGTCGTCACAATGCATTTTGTTAGTTTGGAAATATGAATTGCAATGCTCAATGTCTCCCGCGATTTTTTTAAATTTTTTACAGTAGCATTGCCGTATCTGCTTTGCGGAGGCTTTTTTCAGCTCGCATATCACTTTTTCTCCATCCTGTAAATACGCGTTTAGGGTTTGCTGTTTGAGGGGTCTCCTAGAGATGCTCTAATACAATCATCACCAATAATATATAATAACGCGAAGTGTGATTAATTGATACGAAGTGGTGTTGGTTGTTGTGGTCGTTGCAAGATCGTTTGTACAGCAGCCGCCTGAACCCTGAGCTTGCTTGTTCGATCCTTACAATTTTCGTTAATTCTTTCTTCACCTCTGATAAGTTAGATCTACATGGACAAGGCAATTGTACGATCAAATTTGCTAGGTAAAATGAATATATAGGTCGCTGTGAAGGCACTAGTGGAAAACGGGGCAATAGGCCCGGTCCATTTGGGCCTTTAGACCCGGTTCCCGAACCGGGACCAACTAGGCGGGACTAAAGGGGTACCCTTTAGTCCCGGTTCAAAGATAAACCGGGCCTAAAGGCCTCGACACGTGGTGCGGCCAGGGAGCTCGCGGTGGAAGGCCTTTGGTCCCGGTTCGTGGTACGAACCGGGCCTAGGTTCCTCTGCCGCGGCAGAGAATTGCTATTTCTCCGCCGCGGCACAGGTTTAGGCTGTACCAGCGTTTCTCTGCCGCGGCAGAGAAACAGGGCGTTTCTCTGCCACGGCAGAGTTTCAGCAATGCATATATATCATTCAAGAAACCACAAAAAATCGTCATGAATATATATAGACATCGTCAACAGTACACGACATCGTCAACAGTACACGTAATGCATGCATATTTACAATACAACATGTCCTCGACGGATTTCGTTCCCCGTCACGATCCGCCGATAGTGCTCTCCACCTGGGGTAAGGACCTAGGTAATAAAGAATCCCGCGATTTCCTCTTGAATTGCTTTTATTTGATCCGCTGTTATGAGAGTGTCCCGCAGGCGTGTCATCTATATTTAAAAAAGGAGATCAATATATGAATGGAACTCAATACAATAGATAGTACTAATTAAGATTAATTGTGAAAATTTGTTATCGTACACGAGTGTGGTGTATTTGGGCATCCCCACCCTTGGGACAGGACATGTCACGCATGAAGGTGCGGTACGTAGTATCCACATAAGTTATTCCCTTGTTCCTGCCTCATACACTTTACGAAAAAATAGTTCGATCAAACTAATAATCAAGCATCGTATTGAAAGTAAATATCATATATAAAGTTTCACGGACATAGCTATATATATAGTACTACTTACAGGGTAATCTCTAAATGTAAGCTCCGGTTTCCATTCACCCGGAACAGTATTGATGAACCGTTTCCAAGCCCTGCCCGGCAAAAAATATTGAGTAAATGAGTAATTGATTAGTTGATGATATCTTCGAATTAGAGCAGATGAAGATGCCAATACGAAATTGATTGAAACTACCTCTGGAGGATGGCAGCCATGTCCGCCCATTCCGCATATTCTTTACGTTTCGAGTCCATGACGTTTACGACTCCAAGTGAAGATCAATGATTAGGAGAATAAAGTGGAAACTGCACAAGCATAGCTCAATGATTACGAGAATAAAGTGGAAGGTGCACAAGCATAATGTATGTTATATATAACACTCACTTGAAGTTGTAGGGAAAGAATATATCCTCTTTGTCCGCTTGCTTCTCTAAAAACATTACGATGTTGTCCTCGTGTCCTTGGGGTACCGTCGAACCGTAACTTCATGAACTGTGTTTGGGTCTATGAACCCCAGCGGTACGAGCTTGCCTCTTTTGTATTCCAGCTTCTTCATTCTGCATAATTAAATGTATAGCGTACACAAAGAATATAATGAGGATAATTGTTAGTGCAAATGAATGAGCTACAAACTTAATTACACAAATAAATCACTTACAGGCAGTAGCAGCCGATGACGGCTTTGTCGAGGGCGTCTTGATTGAATAACTGAAACAATTCTTCTAACTCAAGGTTTATCTCGTCTTCCCCCCGGAAGTAATGCTCATCTCTAAGATACACCGTGAGGTAGCTTTCACTTCTTCGAAAGGCTTTCAGGTACCATTCATGCAACCTTCGCATCTGAGTCCCTAGACGCGCGAGCTCGCCAGGTTTGACGAGATCTTTTCCGTATCTATACGTGTTTACCACTTGAGCCGTTGGATAGTAATCTTCGTACTCAACCGATGCTCCCCGAGCTCTAGCCGCCCGTTCGATCATCGATGCCGTCTCCGGATCATGATATGGCTCCACGATGAAGTGGGGTGCGGCCTCGAATGTCCTGCTGTCCAAGCCGGGCGACTTTTTTTGCTTCTTTGCTCGCTTCTAGAGGACTGTCCAAGAGAGCGGTCATAATCAGCTCTCAGCTCAGGTCTCTTCATTCTCGTCTCGGCAAAGTGCTTCACTGTCGCGGTCGAATAAACACCTTCTTCGGCGCAAGAAACGCCTTTTGCTCTTCGATCTCGCTTCATGTGGTAACAACTGCGGAGTCCGTGCCCTCATTGGAGTTGATGATCTCTTCGGAGCCGTAGGAGGTGCCGCGGACAGCTTCCTCTTTTGCTTAAGTGGAGGCGGCGGAGTCTCCCGACGAGGAGGAGGAGGCGGCGGAGTCTCCCGACGAGGAGGAGGAGGCGGCGGAGTATTTTCACGCGGAGCGGGCTGGTCATGGATAGGGGAATCATCATCGCGCACGGGAGAATCATCACGCGGAGGAGACTCGAGGTGGCGGAGGAGGCGGAGGTGGCATGCTTGTTGGCTTCTCACCTGGAAACACAATGTTCTCCTTCCGCCATTGCACGGTGGTTCTACGGGCTTCTCCCGGTTCTTTGATTTCCCCATCTTCACCCGCAGGGTGCTCAAGCACCAACCCCTCATAATCTCTCATCACTTCATCCACCATCACAACAAAGAAAGTCGTCTTGGACCGAACGGCAATGGTAATACCTTGTAGGTAAGAGGATGCCGACCGCGGCCTTGAAGGATAGGTTGAAAACTTTAACATGCAGCTCACAAGGACGGCTCTCAGTGAGATCATGCACGGGGGGGGTAGCGAGGAGGCTCGACCACCTGGTCATCATCATCATCATCCACCTGCTGAGTGGAAGCCACGCTGCTTTTCCGGTGTGGTTGAGATTGCAGCGGGGCGATGGCATTGAGCAATGCAGGATCTACAGCCTGCCCCTCGAGCCATCCGAGATGTAAGTACTTGGGTTACCATGGTTAATTGGGCTTTCATGGTGCTCATACCCTCCTCTAAGTTAGCCAGGCGGTCTGTTTCCCTTGCCTTCCTCCTCTCATGGCTTTTATCGTGAAATCTCTTCCTTTCCGCAGAAAGCCATACTTCCACGCGAACGGAGCCTTCGTGCCTCGTGTTCGTCCGCCGTGTTCTTTGTTCCCAAGGGCGCGTGTCGACTCATCGTTCTCTCTTTCGGGCTGGAACAACCCCGCCTCCACGTCCCTATGTGCTCTTTCCAGGGCATCAATGGGAACCTTCGGATGAGCTTTCTTATAGATGCACTTCCCCGTTTCCGGATGCAACGTTCCCCCAATCCCGTAGAACCACTCCTTGCACCGTTCGATCCAACCGTGTGTCCCTAATCTGATCCCTTTATCGGTCGGTTCCGCCTCAGCTGCTTGCCACTTAGGACGGTTAGCCCCGTATCCACCTGGACCCAGAATTTGGTGATATAGCTTCAATGCAGCATTTGCCTTATTTATTTCTGACCTTCTCTTAAATTCTTCTCGACTCCGTGCCGTACTTCACGAATTCTTCCCAGGTGAGTTTTTACCTTCTCATTGTCCGGAGTCTTCTTTATCTTGATAAGGCGGCGCAATCTTTTCTTGTGGCTCTTGAATAGTTCGGCCATCTTCTTCTTGCCAAACTCGCGGAGGGCCTGCTCCATCTTGGCCTTTTCGGCGTCACCCCCCTCTTCGGGTACTATGTTGAAATGTGACATGAGCTTGTCCATAATGCTGTTTTTGGCTACATCATCGATATAAAGACCTTGACCTTCTTCCTCTCGCGGACAACACTAGTCCCTTCGGCTTGTTCCATTCTCGAACGGTGATCGGGACGTGGTCCCTAACAAGCACTCCGCATTGAGCTATAAATGCCTTTGCACCTTTCTCCGGAGCAATCGGTTTACCATCCTTAGCGATGTGGGTGATGTCGTGCCTAACACCGTCGTCCAACTTTTTGGCCGGGCCTCGCTTCCTCGACTTTACGGAAGAAGTGCTCGATCCGGAGGGCTAAAAAAGAAATAATTCATAGTCGGTACAATTTAATTAGTTAATGCATCTAGTCGATCAACAGCGGCTTAATTAGTTTATATACCTCGGTGATAACTACAGTTCGGGAGCCATTATGATGATCTTGTTCCTCACCGGCGCCACTAGGATCTTCTTCCTCAATATTCTCCGCTCCCTCACCGGAGTCATTCAAATAAGTTGCGGTGACATCGTCACCGCCATCATCCGGAATAACGTCGTCGTCGCGATCATCCGGAGTACCGTTTGCTATGAGGTTCTCCATGAAATTTTCTTCAAATTCATCTCTCGTCCATGCTTTCTACAACGACCTGCAAGCTATACATATATAGGAACCATCATATGATCAAATTAAGGATAATGCAGAAAACTGAAAATGGAGTTACATATGTAGTTCTTAACTAAGGATCGATAATATAGTGCTGAAAGCAGATAGTGCAGTTAGATGCATACATAGATCGGGTTCATGTTTATTTAACCCTAATACATGTCAATCACTACTACAACCACTCAACCGCGCAGACCGGGTCCTAGAGGGCGCCGACCGGGTCCTGAGCCGCGCTGGGTGTACCCCCAAAGCCACGGAACAACAACGGGAGCATAGCTAACATGAGATCCCCGCATAACGCTCCATCCGGTCCTATACATGTTGTCTAACGCGTACATGTAACGGCGAACGTGTTGGTCCTCCGCTTCAATGCGCTCGAGCTACCTCCTCCGGCGGGGCCGGCTCCTCTGAAACGACCGTGGCCCATAAGACCTCCACCAAAGAATATCCGGGTCGACAACGGGACCCGGATTCCGCACCAAGGTGCGCGACCCGGAAGCTAAGACCTCCCGGTGCCACCCCGGCGGAGCCCGGTCCCGGACCTCCCCCATCTCGCTCCATCTCCTCTAGAAGAGTCGACCACGGCGCGGCGGCTGTCGCGGCATCGTAGCTACGAAAACAAATCATATATATATGTACCAACGTTAACATAAATTAAAAAATAACTTCACTATATGTTAGTCGGCGCCGGCACTACCATTTGGGGGGCGCCGGCACTACATATATACCCTATATATTTTGGGGGCGCCGGCAGGGGCGTCGGCACTATGTCGCGGCGGCAGCGCCACGGACTCGGCACAGCCACGGGCGCCGGTAGGGGCACCGCCACGGACTCGGCACCGGCACGGGCGCCGGTAGGGGCATCGCCACGGGCTCGGCACAGCCACGGGCGCCGGTAGGGGCACCGCCACCGACTCGGCACGGGCAAGGCCGCCCACACGACCGGATTAACTATACTAACAATTTTCTAACTATAATTTTCACTACTTTTTCTAACATATCGGATTAACTATACTAATAATTTTCACGACTATAATTTTGTAACTATAATTTTCTATCTTATTTCTAACAAATATTATTTTCATAACTTTTTTCTAACTATAATTTTCACTACTTTCCTAACATATAACTTTTTATCTAACAAGTACTTATAACTAATTTTTCTAACTATAGTAATAGTAACAACTATATACTATTTCT
>NC_061508.1:112151875-112277529 GCF_022539505.1 Lolium rigidum | reverse complement strand
CCTCATCGTTTCGCAGGGGGCAGGAGATCAAAAGAAAAAGGCAAATAGCCAGAAATTAGGGATAAAAAATAACTCCAAGAAAGGAAACTTTTATTGTTCGTAGAGGATGACATGCGGGACCCATGAGCCAGCAGCTTACTCAACGTTTCAAAGGCGGCATGAGATCGAAAGAAAAAGGCAAGTGACAAAATATCAGGAGCCAAAGATAATCCAAGAAAAGAAACTTTATTGTACGTAGAGGATGACATGCGGGTCCCATTTAGCGAGCAGCGGTCTCAACGTTTCAAATGCGGCTTGAGATCAAAAGAAAAAGAAAGTTGATTGTACATAGAGGATGACATGCGGGTCCCATGAGTCAGCAGCTTACCCAACATTTCCAAGGCGGCAGGGGATCAAAAGAAAAAGGAAATAGCCAAAAATCAGAGGGTAAAAAAAATTAAAGAAAATAAATTTTTATAGCACATAGAGGATGACATGCGGGTCCCATGAGCCAGCAGGTTCCTCAACGTTTCAAACGTGGCATGAGATCGAAAGAAAAAGGCAAGTGACCAAATATGAGGAGCCAAAAATAATTCAAGAAAAGAAAGTTTTATAGTACATAGAGGATGACATGCGGGTCCCATTTAGTAGCAGCGGTATCACCGTTTGAGAGGCGGCAGGGGATCAAAAGAAAAAAGAAATTGCCAAAAATCAGAGGGTGAAAAAAACCAAGAAAATGAACTTTTATAGTACATAGAGGATGACATGCGGGTCCCATGAGCCTGCAGGTTCCTCAACGTTTCAAACGTGGCATGAGATCGAAAGAAAAAGGCAAGTGAAAAAATATCGAGAGCCAAAAATAATTCAAGAAAAGAAAGTTTTATAGTACATAGAGGATGACATGCGGGTCCCATTTAGCAGCAGCGGTTTCACCGTTTGAGAGGCGGCAGGGGATCGAAAGAAAAAGGCAAGTGAAAAAATATGAGGAGCCAAAAATAATTCAAGAAAAGAAAGTTTTATAGTACATAGAGGATGACATGCGGGTCCCATTTAGCAGCAGCGGTATCACCGTTTGAGAGGCGGCAGGGGATCGAAAGAAAAAGGTAAGTGACCAAATATGAGGTGCCAAAAATAATTCAAGAAAAGAAAGTTTTATAGTACATAGAGGATGACATGCGGGTCCCGAGTTAGCAGCAGCGGTATCACCGTTTGAGAGGCGGCAGGGGATCGAAAGAAAAAGGCAAGTGACCAAATTTGAGGTGCCAAAAAAACTCCAAGAAAAGAAAGTTGATTGCACATAGAGGATGACATGCGGGTCCCATTTAGCAGCAGCGGTCTCAACGTTTCCAAGGCGGCAAGGGATCAAAAGAAAAAGGAAGTAGCCAGAAATCAGGGGGTCAAAAAAATCCAAGAATAGAAAGAATTTTGGTTCATAGAGGATGACATGCGGGACCCATGATCATGCATCGTAAACGGCTCGATCGGAGAACGTTGAACGAGATGGCGCGATCGAGAAAAAAACAATGCCAAAGAGGCTGCCATCTGGGCCCTACATCCCTCGGCGGTGCGGATTTGCGTTGACTCGGCCGGCGAACCCGAGATTTCGAGATGCACCACGTCCCGGGCCACCATACGCGACGTTTTGGCCGCTTTCGTCGGGCTAGGTGGCCTCAAAAACGAGAAAAAAAAAGTTTTGACATGCACCACGGAGGGACAAAAAATCGTCGGCCATGGTACACCAGCAACCACGGCGCGACTTCAACTTCGTCGGCCATGGCAACTTTTCTTGTAGTGCCTCCCATGCACTCTTCATCAATAGTTGACTCAATGTGTTACCAACCCATCTCCTCTTTTGTTACCTCCTTCTTTTTTTTTCTCTTTTTTTTTGTAGAAGAAGGTGGTCCTTTTGTTTTCCTAAGGGAACAAGGGAAACAGTAATTATCAACCCACTTATTCTCTATTCACCAACACCCAACTCAATGTATTACCGACCCATTTCAATTCTTAGCTTCATTTTTTTTATATATGGATTTTGGTCCTTTTTGTTTTTTAAGGGAACAAGGGAACCTACTTATCAACCCTCCCATTCACTCTTCATCAACAGTTGACTCAATGTTTTACCAACCCATCTGCTCCTTTGTTACCTCCTTCTTTTTTTCTCTTTTTGTGTAGAAGAAGGTGGTCCTCTTGTTTTCCTAAGGGAACAATGGAAACAATAAATATCAACCCGCTAATTCATTATTCACCAACACCCAACTCAATGTGTTACCAACCCATTTCCACTCTTAGCTCCATCTTTTTTTATATATGAAATTTGGTCCTTTTTGTTTTTTAAGGGAACAATCGAATCTACTTATCAACCCTCCCATGCACTCTTCATCAACAGTTGACTCAATGTATTACCAACCCATCGCCTCCTTTGTTACCTCCTTCTTTTTTTCTCTTTTTTGTATAAGAAGGTGGTCCTTTTGTTTTCCTAAGGGAACAAGGGAAACAATAATTATCAACCCACACATTCACTATTCATCAATACATAAGTCCATGTGTTACCAACCCATTTCCATTCTTTAGCTTCATCTTTTTTTAATATATGAAATTTGGTCCTTTTTATTTTTTAAGGGAACAAGGGAACATACTTATCAACCCTCCAATGCACTCTTCATCAACAGTTGACTCAATGTGTTATCAACCCACGCATTCATTATTCATCAACACCTAAGTCCACGTGTTACCAAACCTCCCATTCAGTATTCATCAACATGTATCTGGAAGGTTAACCAACACCTATGTTCTGTTGTTACCAAGAAGGGAATTGCGGAAGAAGGGAATTGTACATGTTGCAAGTCGTAGTTCATTTCATTTGCAAGTGGATTATGCTGCTCCCCTCCCTTTTTTTAACCCTAAAATTTCACTAGCCCAAAAAGGGAGTAAGGAGAATTACTTCGTGAACGAGTAAAGGGAATTGCGCACGTACAGGAAGCAAAATAACGTACGACTCTGAAACTTGTATCGCGCACGAAAAGGGAATTGTGCAGCTGCAATAGAAAGCAAATCTCATACGGCACGTAACCTATGTGGTCCACAACTTCCCGCACGTTTATTTCCACGAAAGGGAAACACGGTTATTTCCCGAATTGGGTTGTCGGAAACCGATCGCGCAATAAGATCCTGGCGCGCGAGCACCAGCTAGGACCGCCCGTGAGATGTACCCTCTGAACAATAAATATGCTTCTTAGGTGAACCAGTTCATCTCCCATGGTAAAGCGTTAAGGGCAACCATTAATCTGCAGGACCGTCTCTGGTCCACCTAGTTTCATGGCTCGCAGTGCTTCTTTGTGATAGGGGAAGGATACTACAATCTTTTCGTCAGAGAACTTGTGAACACTCATACCTCTAGATGTAGCTAGTTTGTCTGTACCTGAGTTAATCACGGAGTCAGCCGGAACTGTGTGTATTCTAGAGACAACTCTATTATATAAGCACATTGGAGCCGTGCACACTGCCGTGAAATTTGCTGAACATCAGCCATGAAGATCGCTGTCACTTCTGGCCGGCGTTCTTCTGTATTATGTATCCCTGACACCTGTAGTTAATCGGCAAAACTATAAGGTTATGAAGACGTGCAAACCATCTAAGGCAGTAGCACAGTGCAAAATGTTAAAGCCTATCAACTGGTAGGAATGTCTAAAAGAAACGACGCTATTTTGCCAGAGCCTGTATGCACAGTAGGAAAATTGTTCTACCAACAAAGAAAAGGACAGCAAAAGTAATAGAAAAAACAAAAAAAAAAGTGAGCAGCAAAAGTAGGAAGTAGAAAAACGACTAAAGTTTGGTTGTACCATGCGATGCTTACCCAGAAAGACATGAGAAATAGATATAGCTGAGCACAGACTGAACCCCGAAAGCTCAAGGGAGGTCGATCCGAGAAGCAAAACGAAAGACGAACTCGAGATAGGAAAATCAGCCTTGGAAGAGATACCTAGTAAAAACGTGAGTAATATCCGTGGTTGCTTATATGCACAAACAGTCCTAGCTTTTGCAATGCAAATGACCCCAATAAATTTCGTAACACATGGCATATGCATCTTAGCAGCTTAAATTGTCCTACAAAGGAGAGATAGTTTAGCTAGTATTTCCATCGCATTATAAGAGAAGACCAATCTTCCTGTACAATTTGAAGATTACTTACCAATCCTTGCTTTCGTGTTTCCACCAAAACAGTAGATAAAGCTACAATTAAACTGCATGTTAGTAATGAGGACCCTTGCTACTTTATTCTCCTAGATAAGTGGACGCACGAACGCATCAAGATTGAAGAATCAAAATCATAGAGCATGCCAGAGAAATTATGACCAAATAAAGGAACCAGCAGTTTGTTTAAAGGAATGGTATCATCAGGAAATGTACTGACTAAAATAGGAAGAAAAGTAGTAACTCCATCCGAAAATATGGAAATAAAACCAAATCAAATACCATATTCTTTTACCTAAATGGAGGATGGAAATTCATATTATCCCTAACTTGGTCTAATTTCCTATTAGCTCTATGCATGGTCCATGATTTTCACGGCTGTTTGAGAATCCCTTCTCAATTTATAAACTTGGCCTGCATATAAAGAAAATCAGCATGATGCCTTGTAAAAGATAAGCTGTTTGGGGGAATCAAGAGAGCTATAAAATGCATGTACTTGGTTGCCCATGACATATGAGCACGAATTTGTAAACTTTATCTGCATATGGCTTTGTCTAGACATTCTGGTTTCAGTAATTCTCCATTACCAATCATAGCCAAACATAAAGGTCTATAACCGTAATCATAATTGCATAGAAAGTGTTATTTAGTTCAAGAGTGTTTATACGGAGGTGTGATACCAAGCATAAAGCCAAATTTGGAAGTTTCTAACTCAGTTACGTATATGCATAAAAAATAAAGAAAGTAAGCAACTATCTCACAAAACTAAAAGGAGACTGAGGAGAACAGCCTTGATACCCTCTTTCTTATCGGTTGGAAAGAAGGTATAGAAATTAAATCATCCGTCGAGTTCATATATGGTAATAAGATACCCAAAAAACTTGACGGAAGGAACATGATTTGCTTTCAATACACTGCATCCATCTCCTTTCTTGAGGAAAGCTAGTTTTTCTTGTATTAAACAGATGGTGTGATGCCACAAAAAAAAATCTATGTAGCAACGAAAATCCATTTGGTATGGCAAGAAACTGAATCAGAGAAGTATTATACATCTATATTTTGCCTCTTCTTGGTCTTCCTGAATTCCTGTGGCCAGATCAGCCAACATGAAACAAAAAGAAAATTCCCAAATGAGAACTCCCTTGCAACCATGGACCCTCCCTTATGTTGTCTGATCGGAAGAGATTGAGAAGCATAGAGAGAGAAGGCTCATATGGGAACAGGGATGACGATGCACCACGCGGTGGGTGCGCCTTCTCAGGATGGAGAAGACGACGTCGATGTCCTCCTCTGTGCTGGCAGTCAAGTCAGAAAGGAGAGATGTGTGACAGCACCATCAACATCTTGGAATCCACGACATCGCCAAGGCGGACTGCGAACTGGAGCAGGGTCTCCAGTCCCAGGACGTCATGCCGGTGGATGATGGCCGAGCCAGCCGGTGCCCGGCGATGGCCCTGGCTGGGCCGGTGCCATCTCGGTGATGGAGTCCGTGCCCGGCGATGGCCCTGGCTGGGGCACAAGTCTGACTGAGAGACCGTGCGCTGGCTGCTGCAGCAATCCGAACCAGCCGTCCTCGCAGCCATTGGGGCGGGAACCGTCCCCGCCATTGGCACCACCGGGGTGCTCCGGATCCTGACCTAGTTTGTGGTGTCTTCTTCGTTCTCTGCCGTCACCAACGGCGGCGAGGAGTCCTCGGCCTACCGCCGACGCAAGCTGCAGCCCACGCTCGCCCGCGCCATGGTCCTGCTCGCCGGCGCGATGCCAAGATTTTTGGGAGGGAGAAGGATAGGATCTGGCGGCCACGACGGGAAGAAGAGAGGAAAAAGAATCGTGGGGGTTCGGGCTCTATGTCTACCAGAGGTCCAAGCGGTGGAGGTGGGGCTAGCAGCACCGCTTTGACCAAGGCAACCGGAGCAATGCAGAGAAAGTAGACTACAAACCGGTAACCGGTTGCCCAGGAAGCTAAAAAAAAGAAACACAAAATACCCAACCTAGTGAATCACGGAAGGAAAAAAAATAACAAACGTGTCAAGCTAAGGATGGAGGAAAGAGAGGATAAATAGATCATCTACAGTGCCCACTTCAACCAGGAGACGTGAAACAGTCTGACTTTTATATAGTGTACTAGAAGGACCTAACGCGCCTTGCCGCGCCGTTCTTTGATGTGTGTCGTATAGATGATGTAGACACAATCTCACTAATTGGTATTTGCGTACGCAAATACGACCTCTCCTATCAGCGTGAAGTATTATACCAGCTGAGAAAACATAAGTCGAACTAAGGTCATGTGCAATAATTGAGCCAAGATAATTAAAGTCTAGGAAGTACATCTAGAAAAAAAGACTTGTCTCGGACAGGCAAAATCCACATCTTTATTCTAGCAGAAAAGAAAAATAATAACTCTACATTTTTACAAATATTATTTACCGATGATCATATCATACATGACTTTGCCGCAGCTTGTCTATAACCAAATCATCTAATCCGTATCTTTTACATGCATTAGACTAAGAGACAGGTAAATGATGAAGGAAGCAAAACATACATTAAGCACAAATGGTCAGAGCTTTATTTTTTTATTTTTTTTTTAACAGAAGGCACAAAGTGCCCAGCCTTAAATTAATAAAGCCCATACGGCCAGGTTTGTTACAAGATGTAGAGAACCAGCTTACAAGCAACACAGACAACAGCAAAACAAAGGATAAACACAAGGAAAGCAGCTGGAGTCCTCGATGCCCTTCAAACGAGAGCGTAGCACCAGGGGGCGTCGAAGGGAGAGCTCGAAGAAGAAGCGCCGTCAACAGAGTGGCCGTCCATGCCTGCACCGAGGAGCAATCCATCGCCTGAGCGTTCTCTTCCATGACCGGAGAGGGACCCCTGCCCCCTCGCCCCGGCTCGAAGGGCGCCGCACCGCCGTCATTGGAAAAGCTCACCCGAGCGAGAGAACCGTCCGGGAACCGGACGCCAATTGGACAAGACAGAGACGAGCTACACCTTGCACCGAGCTCGCCTTGAGAGCCTTGCCGCCCGCCAAGGATCCACTCACGCCGAACCGAAGCCATGGGTCTAATCGTTGAAGAAGAAGTTGCAGAGGACTAGGAGCGCACCAAGGTACACCGCGAGCCACACTGCCGCCGCAGCCACCACCAGTCAACACAAAGCCACACCCACCGCCCCATCGAACCCAAGGCGGCGCCTTCAAGAAGGTCACGACGCTACCAGCGCCGCCGCCGCCCCAACAACGTTGGGGTTTTCACCCGGGAGACGGAGGGGAGGGGAGGGGAGGAGAGAAAGGACGGTACCTCAAGAAGGAAGCACGGCGCCCCCAGGCGTCGTCACCGTCGGACCAGCGAGGCTGACCAGGGATTTCTCCCTCTCTCACAACCCAAGAACCAACACCTAACCCGGCCAGAGATCCGGCGAACGAGGGTCGCCATGGACAGAACCGGAGATGCAGGGTGGACCTCGGACGAAGTGGGGATGGCGGCCTTCAGATCTGGCGCCGGCGTTCGCGAAACCGCCGCCACGCCACGACCAGCGCCCGACAACACCTCGCCGTCCGCACGGCCGAGGGTGCTGGGCCGCATCCACGCGCACTGCTCGCCGAGAAGCCAGTGGCGCCGCACCCTGAGGCCGCCGCCTCAGCGTCCCGTAGAAGCTGCAGCGTCGTAGCCGTCGCCCGCGAGGAAGGCGACCGCGCCGCCGAGCTCCGCCGCCTCGACCTCGAGGAATCGTCTCGCCGCGGCGCGCTGGCCCGCCGCGCGAGGAGCCGTCGATCCCTCGTTGTGGATCTCCGCCGCCCGAAGGAGAGGCCCCGCGCCACCTCCACACGAGCCAGATCCAGGGGCCCGCCGCCGTCGGCACCGCCCGGGCTTTGCCCGGCGGCTGACGCCGGCGGCGGCAGCGGGGGGGAGCGGGGAGGAGGGGGTGGGGTTAGGGTTTGGAAAATCGCCCGCCCGTCGCCCGCGGGGAGCGACAGGACGGGCCGAAGCGTGTGTTGCTTCAGCCCTGTTCAGCCCTGTTGCTTTGAGATGTTGGCTGCCTCTTCACTGAGGAAACACCTCCGGCTGAAAGATTGCTCGCTCCTGTTCATGCACCTTGCCGTGCCATGTTTTGTCCGTTGTCATCATAAATTTCCAAGCTATGTATGTTACATTCTATATCGTCCTGAGAAAATCATCAATATATGGATTGAGAATATGGAAATACAATCCATAACTGGACCGTACCAACCAGAATTCCACCTGATTGTTGATGCTGCAAAATTAAGTCGCTGGTTTATTATTGCTTCAAAAAAAAAAAAAAAGTCGCTGGTTTATTATAGAAAGGACCTCATCAGCTATTACTATCAGCAAAAATAATGGGTACCCGCTGCTTTGAGAGGTAATTATAGAACAGAACTAATATTCAAATAGCATGGATGAATCCAAATGACATCATCCATACGTAGCCATGCCTTGGGCAGCAAACAGCTAGACACTTCATAAGAAAAGATCTAGAAAAGGATAGGTGAAAAGCAAGTGAACATATGTTCAGGTTTAAAAAACAAACAACAAGAACATTTACGTGCCCACTAATCGGCAAAATATGATACTCCCTCCTTTTCCTTATTATAAGAAATTTTAGAAAAGCCAATTAGACTTGCCAAAACGTCTTACAAAAGTAAACGTGGCTACGGAAGGGAATAATGGAACATACCATTTTGCACATTGATCGTTGTTGTAAGTAAGAAAATGAAAAACCTGATTGGTATATCCAGAAATTATAGTTCTTTAGTATCGTCGATGTCGCTTCTTCATTATTTGCATGACCTCTTCATCCCCTCACAATTGCTTGACAATAGCAACTAAAATGTTGATCTTTTCCCTGTATCCATTAGTGTGTAGCCTAATGTTACTTCAAAATAGCTCATGAACTCATTTCATTAAAGCTGATAGAAAATCAGCGTGCTTGATGGCTTGTACCACAAAAATCAGTTTCTCATAATTTAGCATTAGTTTCTTGTAATGTTTAATTCAGCTACTCTTGAACTACAAAAATAGTACTACATCTGTGCAAAAAGGGATGTCACAAGTGTGTCTAAATTTAGATGTATCTAGACACGCTTTAGTATATACATCCGAATTTTGAGAAATATACGACATTCTTTTACGGACGAGAGGGGTATAAAATCTTGTAATCCTGAATGAATATAAAGATGATGTAAGAAACTGTCAAATAATTTTGATCATGCATGTGAAGACATGTACAACTGAATTATAGAATTCGAGTGAATTGATAATTTTCTATTGAAAGTTCAAAACTTTGGTGATCCAAACTTTAATACTTAATAGTAAACTCGAAGAAACTATCGGGGCTTTGCCATAAACCAAAACAAACCGCGAGAATGTTGTTTGAGATGTATCCAACATAAGAACACACGAAGTTCACAACATCTATGCTTGCAAGAGAGTAGCACACATTCAGATACCTAAAGCATGTATCAACAGGGAACTCCCACCAGAAGGACTACGAACCACAACAAGCTGTACAACTCTAATTTTAGTTGGTATCCAGGCAGAAGGCACTGCCCTTTAGTATTTTGAACAACACTGGACGTTCGCGAAATAGACAGAGAATTGGCATAAGAATAAAAAACTAAATAGAATTTGCAACTAAAGAATCTTCTTTCGCAAATATTGAATCATAATGAGCGTGATATATGATCTCTATAAGCGAAAAAGAGATTTTGTTTTCACATTATGATAAGTACTACCTCTGTTCACATTTAATTGACGTGAGACAACACTACTTGTATGCTAGGATTAACACCACTCTGCGTCAATTTAATCCGAACGGAGGGAGTACCATTCAACACCGGGTTAGAAGCTATCCTATGAGCCCAAATTCATTTTCAGGATAAATAATCACGTCTATATATACTATACCCACAAAATGAGCCACCGAGTCTAGTTTAAGAGAGATTATGAGAAATTTGTTTGCCTACCAAATTAGCTCCAACTCTACTAAAGATAAGATTGTCGAAACATCTACACCACCCTTTCTTATAGTGTGCATTCACTCAATAGCAAAAACTATTTTCCCTAATTTGGCAGTTTATTCCTATGTGCACCAATCATCGCCTCCCTACTTGCTTGATATAATGAAAAGTTGTGAACGTAGCCAGATGCTTCCCTTTTGAAGGTCGATGGCTCACCCGTTTTGCCATTTTTAACTTAATTTTGTTAACAATTTCTCTTCTGCCGTACACAACAAATTCTCTCAAATCTTGGCTGACCTATATTTTTAGAACACCACGGCTATACTTTAGAAAGGCAAAACTCACCAGAAGATGGCATCAAAATCAGAGTTAGTGAACAAAAAAAATTGTACTCCGTAAGTTGCTTCAATAATACAATTTTGTAAGTTGCTTCAATAATACAATTTTGTAAGTTGCTTCAGAAATAGTTGAATATCCAAATATTGTACGACTGAAAACGTAGCCAAAGGAGAAGCCATTAGAAACCTGAGAGCTAGCATCCAACTCACTTATTCTCTATTCACCAACACCCAACTCAATGTATTACCGACCCATTTCAATTCTTAGCTTCATTTTTTTATATATATGGATTTTGGTCCTTTTTGTTTTTTAAGGGAACAAGAGAACCTACTTATCAACCCTCCCATTCACTCTTCATCAACAGTTGACTCAATGTTTTACCAACCCATCTGCTCATTTGTTACCTCCTTCTTTTTTTCTCTTTTTGTGTAGAAGAAGGTGGTCCTCTTGTTTTTCTAAGGGAACAATGGAAACAATAAATATCAACCCGCTAATTCATTATTCACCAACACCCAACTCAATGTGTTACCAACCCATTTCCACTCTTAGCTCCATCTTTTTTTTATATATGAAATTTGGTCCTTTTTATTTTTTAAGGGAACAATGGAATCTACTTATCAACCCTCCCATGCACTCTTCATCAACAGTTGACTCAATGTATTACCAACCCATCGCCTCTTTTGTTACCTCCTTCTTTTTTTCTCTTTTGTATAAGAAGGTGGTCCTTTTGTTTTCCTAAGGGAACAAGGGAAACAATAATTATCAACCCACACATTCACTATTCATCAATACATAAGTCCATGTGTTACCGACCCATTTCCATTCTTTAGCTTCATCTTCTTTTAATATATGAAATTTGGTCATTTTTATTTTTTAAGGGAACAAGGGAACCTACTTATCAACCCTCCAATGCACTCTTCATCAACAGTTGACTCAATGTGTTACCAACTCACGCATTCATTATTCATCAACACCTAAGTCCACGTGTTACCAAACCTCCCATTCAGTATTCATCAACATGTATCTGGAAGGTTAACCAACACCTACGTTCTGTTGTTACCAAGAAGGGAATTGTACATGTTGCAAGTCGTAGTTCATTTCATTTGCAAGTGGATTATGCTGCTCCCCTCCCTTTTTTTAACCCTAAAAATTTCACTAGCCCAAAAAGGGAATAAGGAGAATTACTTCGTGAACGAGTAAAGGGAATTGCGCACGTACAGGAAGCAAAAAACGTACGACTCTGAAACTTGTATCGCGCACGAAAAGGGAATTGTGCAGCTGCAATAGAAAGCAAATCACATACGACACGTAACCTATGTGGTCCACAACTTCCCGCACGTTTATTTCCACGAAAGGGAAACACGGTTATTTCCCGAATTGGGTTGTCGGAAACCGATCGCGCAATAAGATCCTAGCGCGCGAGCGCCAGCTAGAGCCGCCCATGAGATGTACCCTCTGAACAATAAATATGCTTCTTAGGTGAACCAGTTCATCTCCCATGGTAAAGCGTTAAGGGCAACCATTAATCTGCAGGACCGTCTCTGGTCCACCTAGTTTCATGGCTCGCAGTGCTTCTTTGTGATAGGGGAAGGATACTACAATCTTTTCGTCAGAGAACTTGTGAACACTCATACCTCTAGATGTAGCTAGTTTGTCTGTAGCTGAGTTAATCACGGAGTCAGCCGGAACTGTGTGTATTCTAGAGACAACTCTACTATATAAGCACATTGGAGCCGTGCACACTGCCGTGAATTTTGCTGAACATCAGCCATGAAGATCGCTGTCACTTCTGGCCGGCGTTCTTCTGTATTATGTATCCCTGACACCTGTAGTTAATCGGCAAAACTATAAGGTTATGAAGACGTGCAAACCATCTAAGGCAGTAGCACAGTGCAAAATGTTATAGCCTATCAACTGGTAGGAATGTCTAAAAGAAACGACGCTATTGCGCCAGAGCCTGTATGCACAGTAGGAAAATTGTTCTACCAACAAAGAAAAGGACAGCAAAAGTAATAGAAAAATAAAAAAAAGTGAGCAGCAAATGTAGGAAGTAGAAAAACGACTAAAGTTTGGTTGTACCATGCGATGCTTACCCAGAAAGACATGAGAAATAGAACATGAGAAATAGATATAGCTGAGCACAGACTGAACCCCGAAAGCTCAAGGGAGGTCGATCCGAGAAGCAAAACGAAAGACGAACTCGAGATAGGAAAATCAGCCTTGGAAGAGATACCTAGTAAAAACGTGAGTAATATCCGTGGTTGCTTATATGCACAAACAGTCCTAGCTTTTGCAATGCAAATGACCCCAATAAATTTCGTAACACATGGCATATGCATCTTAGCAGCTTAAATTGTCCTACAAAGGAGAGATAGTTTAGCTAGTATTTCCATCGCATTATAAGAGAAGACCAATCTTCCCGTACAATTTGAAGATTACTTACCAATCCTTGCTTTCGTGTTTCCACCAAAACAGTAGATAAAGCTACAATTAAACCGCATGTTAGTAATGAGGACCCTTGCTACTTTATTCTCCTAGATAAGTGGACGCACGAACGCATCAAGATTGAAGAATCAAAATCATAGAGCATGCCAGAGAAATTATGACCAAATAAAGGAACCAGCAGTTTGTTTAAAGGAATGGTATCATCAGGAAATGTACTGACTAAAATAGGAAGAAAAGTAGTAACTCCATCCGAAAATATGGAAATAAAACCAAATCAAATACCATATTCTTTTACCTAGATGGAGGATAGAAATTCATATTATCCCTAACTTGGTCTAATTTCCTATTAGCTCCATGCATGGTCCATGATTTTCACGGCTGTTTGAGAATCCCTTCTCAATTTATAAATTTGGCCTGCATATAAAGAAAATCAGCATGATGCCTTGTAAAAGATAAGCTGTTTGGGGGAATCAAGAGAGCTATAAAATGCATGTACTTGGTTGCCCATGACATATGAGCACGAATTTGTAAACTTTATCTGCATATGGCTTTGTCTTGACATTCTGGTTTCAGTAATTCTCCATTACCAATCATAGCCAAACATAAAGGTCTATAACCGTAATCATAATTGCATAGAAAGTGCTATTTAGTTCAAGAGTGTTTATACGGAGGTGTGATACCAAGCATAAAGCCAAATTTGGAAGTTTCTAACTCAGTTACGTATATGCATAAAAAATAAAGAAAGTAAGCAACTATCTCACAAAACTAAAAGGAGACTCGGGGAGAACAGCCTTGATACCCTCTTTCTTATCGGTTGGAAAGAAGGTATAGAAATTAAATCATCCGTCGAGTTCATATATGGTAATAAGATACCCAAAAAACTTGACGGAAGGAACATGATTTGCTTTCAATACACTGCATCCATCTCCTTTCTTGAGGAAAGCTAGTTTTTCTTGTATTAAACAGATGGTGTGATGCCACACAAAAAAATCTATGTAGCAACGAAAATCCATTTGGTATGGCAAGAAACTGAATCAGAGAAGTATTATACATCTATATTTTGCCTCTTCTTGGTCTTCCTGAATTCCTGTGGCCAGATCAGCCAACATGAAACAAAAAGAAAATTCCCAAATGAGAACTCCCTTGCAACCATGGACCCTCCCTTATGTTGTCTGATCGGAAGAGATTGAGAAGCACAGAGAGAGAAGGCTCATATGGGAACAGGGATGACGATGCACCACGCGGCGGGTGCGCCTTCTCAGGATGGAGAAGACGACGTCGATGTCCTCCTCTGTGCTGGCAGTCAAGTCAGAAAGGAGAGATGTGTGACAGCACCATCAACATCTTGGAATCCACGACATCGCCAAGGCGGACTGCGAACTGGAGCAGGGTCTCCAGTCCCAGGACGTCATGCCGGTGGATGATGGCCGAGCCAGCCGGTGCCCGGCGATGGCCCTGGCTGGGCCGGTGCCATCTCGGTGATGGAGTCCGTGCCCGGAGATGGCCCTGGCTGGGGCACAAGTCTGACTGAGAGACCGTGCGCTGGCTGCTGCAACAATCCGAACCAGCCGTCCTCGCAGCCATTGGGGCGGGAACCGTCCCCGCCATTGGCACCACCGGGGTGCTCCGGATCCTGACCTAGTTTGTGGTGCCTTCTTCGTTCTCCGCCGTCACCAACGGCGGCGAGGAGTCCTCGGCCTACCGCCGACGCAAGCTGCAGCCCACGCTCGCCGGCGCCATGGTCCTGCTCGCCGGCGTGATGCCAAGATTTTTGGGAGGGAGAAGGATAGGATCTGGCGGCCACGACGGGAAGAAGAGAGGAAAAAGAATCGTGGGGGTTCGGGCTCTATGTCTACCAGAGGTCCAAGCAATGCAGAGAAAGTAGAGTACAAACCGGTAACCGGTTGCCCAGGAAGTTAAAAAAAAAGAAACACAAAATACCCAACCTAGTGAATCACGGAAGGAAAAAAAATAACAAACGTGTCAAGCTAAGGATGGAGGAAAGAGAGGATAAATAGATCATCTACAGTGCCCACTTCAACCAGGAGACGTGAAACAGTCTGACTTTTATATAGTGTACTAGAAGGACCTAACGCGCCTTGCCGCGCCGTTCTTTGCTGTGTGTCGTATAGATGATGTAGACACAATCTCACTAATTGGTATTTGCGTACGCAAATACGACCACTCCTATCAGTGTGAAGTATTATACCAGCTGAGAAAACATAAGTCGAACTAAGGTAATGTGCAATAATTGAGCCAAGATAATTAAAGTCTAGGAAGTACATCTAGAAAAAAAGACTTGTCTCGGACAAAATCCACATCTTTATTCTAGCAGAAAAGAAAAATAATAACTCTACATTTTTACAAATATCTATTTACCGATGATCATATCATACATGACTTTGCCGCAGCTTGTCTATAACCAAATCATCTAATCCGTATCTTTTACATGCATTAGACTAAGAGACAGGTAAATGATGAAGGAAGCAAAACATACATTAAGCACAAATGGTCAGAGCTTTATTCAAAACAACACAAGTTCAGCCCTGTTGCTTTGAGATGTTGGCTGCCTCTTCACTGACGAAACACCTCCGGCTGAAAGATTGCTCGCTCCTGTTCATGCACCTTGCCGTGCCATGTTTTGTCCGTTGTCATCATAAATTTCCAAGCTATGTATGTTACATTCTATATCGTCCTGAGAAAATCATCAATATATAGATTGAGAATATGGAAATACAATCCATAACTGGACCGTACCAACCAGAATTCCACCTGATTGTTGATGCTGCAAAATTAAGTCGCTGGCTTATTATAGAAAGGACCTCATCAGCTATTACTATCAGCAAAAATAATGGGTACTCGCTGCTTTGAGAGGAAATGAAACAGGGCCTAATTATAGAACAGAACTAATATTCAAATAGCATGGATGAATCCAAATGACATCATCCATACGTAGCCATGCCTTGGGCAGCAAACAGCTAGACACTTCATAAGAAAAGATCTAGAAAAGGATAGGTGAAAAGCAAGTGAACATATGTTCAGGTTTAAAAAACAAACAACAAGAACATTTACGTGCCCACTAATCGGCAAAATATGATACTCCCTCCTTTTCCTTATTATAAGAAATTTTAGAAAAGCCAATTAGACTTGCCAAAACGTCTTACAAAAGTGAACGTGGCTACGGAAGGGAATAATGGAACATACCATTTTGCACATTGATCGTTTTTGTAAGTAAGAAAATGAAAAACCTGATTGGTATATCCAGAAATTATAGTTCTTTAGTATCGTCGATGTCGCTTCTTCATTATTTGCATGACCTCTTCATCCCCTCACAATTGCTTGACAATAGCAACTAAAATGTTGATATTTTCCCTGTATCCATTAGTGTGTAGCCTAATGTTACTTCAAAATAGCTCCTGAACTCATTTCATTAAAGCTGATAGAAAATCAGCGTGCTTGATGGCTCGTACCACAAAAATCAGTTTCTCATAATTTAGCATTAGTTTCTTGTAATGTTTAATTCAGCTACTCTTGAACTACAAAAATAGTACTACATCTGTGCAAAAAGGGATGTCACAAGTGTGTCTAAATTTAGATGTATCTAGACACGCTTTAGTATATACATCCGAATTTTGAGAAATATACGACATTCTTTTACGGACAGAGGGGGTATAAAATCTTGTAATCCTGAATGAATATAAAGATGATGTAAGAAACTGTCAAATAATTTTGATCATGCATGTGAAGACATGTACAACTGAATTATAGAATTCAGTGAATTGATAATTTTCTATTGAAAGTTCAAAACTTTGGTGATCCAAACTTTAATACTTAATAGAAAACTCGAAGAAACTACTGGGGCTTTGCCACAAACCAAAACAAACCGCAGAATGTTGTTTGAGATATATCCAACATAAGAACACACGAAGTTCACAACATCTATGCTTGCAAGAGAGTAGCACACATTCAGATACCTAAAGCATGTATCAACAGGGAACTCCCACCAGAAGGACTACGAACCACAACAAGCTGTACAACTCTAATTTTAGTTGGTATCCAGGCGTAAGGCACTGCCCTTTAGTATTTTGAACAACACCGGACGTTTGCGAAATAGACAGAGAATTGGCATAAGAATAAAAAACTAAATAGAATTTGCAACTAAAGAATCTTCTTTCGCAAATATTGAATCATAATGAGCGTGATATATGATCTCTATAAGCGAAAAAGAGATTTTGTTTTCACATTATGATAAGTACTACCTCTGTTCACATTTAATTGACGTGAGACAACACTACTTGTATGCTAGGATTAACACCACTCTGCGTCAATTTAATCCGAACGGAGGGAGTACCATTCAACCGGGTTAGAAGCTAGTCAGATCCTATGAGCCCAAATTCATTTTCAGGTAAATAATCAAGTCTATATATACTATACCCACAAAATGAGCCGCCGAGTCTAGTTTAAGAGAGATTATGAGAAATTTGTTTGCCTACCAAATTAGCTCCAACTCTACTAAAGGTAAGATTGTCGAAACATCTACACCACCCTTTCTTATACTGTGCATTCACTCGATAGCAAAAACTATTTTCCCTAATTTGGCAGTTTATTCCTATGTGCACCAATCACTGCCTCCCTACTTGCTTGATATAATGAAAAGTTGTGAACGTAGCCAGATGCTTCCCTTTTGAAGGTCGATGGCTCACCCGTTTTGCCATTTTTAACTTAATTTTGTTAACAATTTCTCTTCTGCCGTACACAACAAATTCTCTCAAATCTTGGCTGACCTATATTTTTAGAACACCACGGCTATACTTTAGAAAGACAAAACTCACCAGAAAATGGCATCAAAATCAGAGTTAGTGAACAAAAAAAATTGTACTCCGTAAGTTGCTTCAATAATACAATTTTGTAAGTTGCTTCAATAATACAATTTTGTAAGTTGCTTCAGAAATAGTTGAATATCCAAATATTGTACGACTGAAAACGTAGCCAAAGGAGAAGCCATTAGAAACCTGAGAGCTAGCATCCACCTTCAGCAGGCAGCAGACATGAACGTCTCGGCAGATTTGAGCACATATCCTTCACTACATAACAAATGAATATACAGAAATCATCCGCATGAATGAAGATTCGGTAGAGTTCTAGCAGATCAGCTAGTTGTTAACAAAAAGCAGGGACTGCTACTGTACCTCACGTGGCGGCGTGTGCTCCTGGCAGTCGTGAAACGAACTAACAAGGCCTGAGGACGCCCGCCGCTCACCATGGTACCGATGCCACCTATAGCACCGCTTGACGCCACCAGTCGCCGGGCTGCCTGACACCACCTGAAGGTCACCAACGTTTCCATCGATTCAGCCTGCCGAGGCCGCTCTCCACGCACTGCTCCTCAATCCGCTGAAATCAACAGATCCCATCGCTCACCATAGTTGGCCCGCGGCAAATCACACACGAGTCGCCAAATCCACCGTTATCGCCGCTCGCCGTAGGCCCCCGGCCAGTGACTGGCTGGGCGACGGAGACGGAAAAGAACATGAATCAGGCATTTGCGGCTAGAGAGGATGGGAGGGGGAGGCCGGAAGGGGGAGGGGAGAATCTAAAGGTATAATTGATGCCCCCATGGGGGCTTGACAGCGATCTGCGCTTCTGGGCCGTCGGATCACCTCATCAGCGTATCTGGTCCGTTCGTTGTTGCCTCTCCTCCCACTAGATAAAGCCATGCAATGGCCATGTGCTACCCGCCTCTGGCTGCAAGTGGCCCCCACCATCATCCGGACCCGCCTGTCAGTGACTGCGGGTGAGATTGCTCTTGGTCAGACGTGGTTAACCTCTCCTTCCACTAGATAAAGCCATGCAATGGCCATGTGCTACCCGCCTCTGGCTGCAAGTGGGCCCCACCATCGTCCGGGCCCGCCTGTCGGTGACTGCGGGTGAGATTGCTCTTGGTCAAACGTGGTTAAAATAGGCAGCCCACGGTCCAAACCCTAGCCGCACTCCCCAATCCCCGCATGCCCCCAGTCCACGCTCTCCCCCAATCCCGCACGCAGGGGCGGCGCGATGGCGTCGACGTGGCGCAGGAGGGCGTCGGCGGCGCTGCAGAGCTCCGGGCCAGCGGCGGAGAGGCGGAGCACGGGGCGGCCGAGCAGGGCCACGCTCTCCCACAATCCCGCACGCAGGGGCGGCGCGACGGCGGGCTTCCCCTCGAAGCGCGCGTCGACGTGGCGCAGGAGGGCGTCGGCGGCGCCGCAGAGCTTCGGTCCGCCTCATCGTTGCCATCGCCGGCGGCTACCGCCGATCCGTCTCCTCATCAATCTCGCCGAGCCCCGCGGCATCCCTCTGCCACGCCGCTCGTCTTTGCCGGCAGGAGAAGCACCTTCCTGGCAGGTCCATCCTCACTCCCAGGCGGTATTAGGTGCTCTTTCTCCTCTCTTCCTCTCCTACCTCTTCCCCATCAAATTTTAGTGCTTGATCTGTTTTGCCTTTGCAAAGGGATGTAGCCTTGGGCTTTATCCGTGAGGTTGAATGATCTGATCTACTTTGGATATGCTTTCTCTGGCTTCATGACATTTTTGCTTGCCAGGTGTTTGACGAATTGTGTACATGGGATATTCTATGGTTATGGTGCTCCAGGATGTGAGTTCGATCTAGCTAATATTTATGCTCCATCCTGCTATTTGTAATCTTGCAATTAAAATAAGAGCATGTTATGGAGAGAGATTTCATATGAGCTTTTGTTTCATATACTTGTATTCAACTGTACCTGATTTTTGTTGTTGGATGCTTCAATATTCTGTACAGTTGTGCTAAATAGACTGGCAGAAGAAAAACCACGTAATTTTGATTTTTAAGTGCAAAGGCTTCATCTCTTATGTGTATATCAGATGATGCAAGGCATGTCAGTGTTATTTCTAGATAATATTTATGGTTTTTTATGTAGGTTTGTGCAGAAACATCAATTATTTGTTGCCGTTGGCGTAAATAAATCAAGAAAATACAGTAGGTATGGTTTGGGTACATTTTACTCCAAGTAAAATATTAATCAACGTTTGCTCTCTCATGTGATTTGGTCTTCTGCTCACGTGTGACAACGGTAGATGTGTGACAACTTATTCATGCAGGTTTTTGTGTTTATTACCCACCAGGTTTCATCGAAGTGCAATAAAGATTGAATATTATGCCCACTCGGTCTTCGTAGCCACACAGGAATATGTTGTTTCATTAATGGACAATAGAGATTTAAACTTTGGTACACTCTTGCTTTGAGCGGTGCTAATGATCGCACATTGGTTTGCAATTTTTTGTGCATTTGGTACAAGTTTACATCTAGGTTCGGATTGTTTTTCTCTAGAAAAACCTTCGAGAAAGATTATATTGCTGCTTATTGCACATTTTCTTGATGTTTGTGAGGAGTTTTTAGTTCTATCTCCTTCCAATTTGTTTAGCTCATTTGTGTAAGCCAGAGAAACTAAAACATGTTTCTTCAGTTGACATCAAATGCATGGATTTAATTATAAGCTTCTAAATGATCTGCTTAATAAGCGCTCGTGGAGATGGTAGCTTTCTGATGTTGTTTCAGGTCAGAATGTTTCTATTGAGATGGCACAGCTTTGCCTATTTGCCTTTTCATTAAATATCAAAATGTTGTTATTAAGCTTTGTATTGCCCACAACTTTGATTTAACTAATCTTTAGAAAATGCGTGCCTATCCAATTGACATAATAAGCTTATAGTTTGCTTCATGGGGCTCAGTTGCGATGCAAAATGCCAGTATATGACACTCGGGTTCTATCTTCTGCAGATCAGTGGCTAATAAAAATGCATGAGCATTTATACTGTCGATGTTGATATCTCTCCCTGAAGTTACAAAAGGACAAAATGAGTCATATTAGAATTTGGGGTTATTGTTTTAGTACCTAAGGTGGATTCTTATGCTCTACAGTGGTGCAGTCAAATGATTCTGGTTTAGGTGAGTGTTTGGATCCCTGAACAATCCTGCTCTTGTCCTGCTACTATGATAATTGTTGTGGTGATATTTATTGTGATGAGATATCAAAAAAAAAATTCAGCTTGCCCAAAGATATTTATTAGGATATCAATATAGCTGGTTGTTTCTTCTCAGCTGCAGCCCACTATATTTATATTCATTTGCACTGATACTTGTGTGTCTCCTTTCAAATATTAGATGAGTATGAAACAACGGAGATGATGCTGATCCCTAGAGCCCTATTATGCTTTTGAATTTCCTTTCACGCTTACTTTGGATGTCACAAATCAGGTAATATAGCTATTTTATTTTGTAGTAGTCTCCACAACAGGATGCTTTGGTTCAGATGTGTATTTATTTGCTATTCTCCTGCTAGATAATCGATTGTTTGGTTTCGATTTGCGCTTATATGATAATCTCCTTTTATTATTTGCAGTTGGGTGTATTGGATTTCTCTTCTATTTTGTTAGTCCTCCTCACCCGTTTGCACCGGTTGTCTTGATGGAAGAGTAGTGCATCCTGCAGTTTGCGCCACCACTACGTGTCGTGCCCTCGCCAGGAGGAGCAGCTGGTAGCCCGCGTCCATCTCAGCTTGCATGGGGCCGCCTATATCGCCTGCCCCTCTTCTTGGTGCGCGGTGGCTGGCTGGTCAGACGTTTTTTTTTGCTTTGCTGCCTGCAATTGCTGGCCCGCGGCTCGCCTATGTTGTGTGGGCTGAGATGAACACCACTGGATTCAATGTTGATTGAGGTGAGCTTCGGATTGCTAGGTCCTTCTCGGTTATTGCTGTCAAATTTTTCAAGTTATTCAACTTTTTCTTTTTTTGTACACCTCAGTACTCCGGGGAAATGGAGCTGTTGACAAAAAAGATTATGATCTGCACTATTTGTTAGGGATGAAATTCTTTGTGTTGTGTCCGTGTATGGTGACGTGTGATCAGGCTGACGGGGCCTTTAAGTTGGATTTACTGTTTTGTAGAATACATGTATGTATGATGAGAGCGGTTTACTCCTGCAGCTTATAACATCTATTTGCAAAAATAAATAAATAGATCCTTACCATTTTCATGAATTTTTTTTTTTAGATAAAAGGCAGAGACTGCCCGACTTTAAATTAATAAAGCCCTCAGGTTCAACAAGGATGTAACGATACATGCTGCGGCACAACAGCTTCGGCCAAGCAAACATAACAGCGAACAGCACTAAACAGCAGAACAGCAAGGCTAGGCTAAGAGCAGGAGGGAGCCGGTGGAGAGATCACGCCTCATGGTCAGCCCTTCTTGGGTTGGTTGCGTCGTGAAGCAGCTTGAGCTCGGCTACCGCGTGCTCGATCCAGGGGCGGTCCAGGGGTCTTGCCAACGGCGTCCACATCTGAAGAAACAACATAGTTTTAAAGATTATGTTAGCTGGATGTTTCATGAACTTGGACTCAATGGTCATTTTGTTTCTGAAGAGCCAAAGTGCCCATGATTGAGCAATGAAAAGCAACCACACACATCGTCTAAATCTACCCGACAGACTAGAGATGATGGCAAAAAGCTGTGCAAAATTAGCGGGGCACCAGCTGCACCCCAGCAGCTGGCGGGTAACACTCCACGCAAAGACCGCCGTAGAGCAGGTGAAAAAGATATGCGCCGCGTCTTCCGGTCTGCCGCAAAGCTTGCAACATCCATTGCCAGGGCCATGCCTAGTCGCAATATTGATGGCGGTGGGAAGCTTGTCAAGAACTAGCTGCCACGAGAAGATTCTGGTTTTGAGAGGAATACGGGCCGACCAAACATCGCGGAAGTGGGCCAAGGAGGCCCCTTGGGCCAGCTTCAGGTACATGGACCGAACCGAGAAGCGCCCCGAAGATTCCAGAGACCAAGACACCCCATCTTGTCCCTGAGAGAGATTGGTTTGTTCAATGATGCTTCTCAGCTGCAGCCATTCGCCAGCCCCCTGGGGATCAAGTGAGCGACGGAAGGTCAGAGGCCCCCCAGCCCCGCAGACCTGAGCCACCGTGCTCATCTGAAAGTTGGCGATGCTCGAAAAGGTGAGGGAATCTGTCCTTGAGAGCAACCTCGCCGTTCCACTTGTCCATCCAAAACAAAGTTCGCCTCCCATCGCGGATACCGTATCTCGCTCCAAGCTTGAAGAGATGCTTGATCTTATGCAAGCTTCGCCAAACCGGGAGCCCCCACGGCCCGTTCCCTCGAAGATATTGTTGGCAGAAGCATATTTCGCTCTGATGATCTGGGCCCAAATAGGGTTGTCCGGTTGAAAAAGTTTCCAGATCCACTTGAGCATCAGCGCCCAGTTCATCTTTTTGGAATTAAGGAGCCCCAGCCCTCCACAATCCTTAGGCCTACACACCGCAGGCCAATTGACCAGATGATACCGCCGTTTAGGCCCCGAGCCTTCCCAGTAAAACCTAGCCCGGTGAGAGTCGAATTTAGCATGAATACCGTCTTGCAGGAGAAACATCCCCATCGCAAACTGGGGCAGACTGGCCAGGCAGGAGTTGGACAAGATCAAGCGCCCACCAGACGACATGAATTTACCCCACCAAGGCTCGACACGGCCAGCCAGCTTACGGACCAAAAACAGCCATTGCTCCATAGTGAGTTTCCTATCAGAAATGGGCAAACCCAGGTAGGTGAAGGGGAAGGCGCCAAGTTTACAGTTGAGCCTGTCAGCCACAGTTTGTTTCCTAGCAGCGGTGGTCCCCATGACCACCACTTCAGATTTGTGGTAGTTTATCTTAAGCCCAGACATATCCTCGAAACACATGAGCAAGAACTTCAGATTGGCAATGTGCGTGTCATCGTCTTGGATCATAATGAGAGTATCGTCTGCGTATTGGAGGTGGGTGATCCCGCCCGGGATCAAGTGAGGGACCACCCCAGCTATGTGACCCGCCGCCGCCGCGGAGGAGAGGATCTTGGACAGCGCTTCTGCCATGAAATTGAAGAGTAAGGGAGAAAGCGGGTCCCCTTGACGCACTCCTCTTTTGTTCCTAAAGAACGGTCCCACTTCCCCGTTGATAGAGATCGCGGTCTGGCCTCCCATGACCAGCTGGGAGATGCGGTGAACCACTCCCGCGTCAAAGCCCTTAGCTCTGAGGACTTCCAACAGGAAGTTCCAATTTACTCGATCATAGGCCTTCTCGAAGTCTAGTTTCAGCAAGAGGCACCCTTGCCTTTTAACTTTCAGCTCGTGCACAATCTCATGAAGCGCTAGAACCCCGTCGAGGATAAATCTACCCTTGATAAAAGCGCTCTGATTTGGGCTGATGATGCGATGGGCAATGGGGTCCATCTTGGTTGCGAACGCTTTGGAGACAATCTTGAAAATCACGTTGATGAGGGCGATAGGTCTGAACTGCGTGATTTTGTCCGCCCCAGGGACTTTAGGGATGAGCGAGAGGATCCCAAAATTCAGTCTCGCAATGTCAATCCTTCCCAGGATGAAGTCGTTAAGGATATGAAGCACGCCCAACTTAACTAAGCTCCAGAATTTCTTAAAGAAGAACACCGGAAACCCATCCGGGCCCGGGGCCGTGTCAGATTTCATTTCCATGACAATCGCTTCCAACTCCTTGTCCGAAAAGGTGCGCATCAGGTTCTCATTCTCCTCCTGAGAGACTCTGGCCTCAGCTCCCCAGGCGTTGGCGTGTAGCCCACACACCCT
Source organism: Lolium rigidum (assembly GCF_022539505.1). Lineage (NCBI taxonomy): Eukaryota > Viridiplantae > Streptophyta > Magnoliopsida > Poales > Poaceae > Lolium > Lolium rigidum. The sequence continues at coordinate 112,252,943 of NC_061508.1, read as the reverse complement.
GGCCTCCTCTGAGCCGAGCAGGCGGCGATAGAACTCGTAAATATGCTGTTGGATGAGGGTTTTGTCTGTGATCACCCCATGATCCGAGACGAGCGACGAGATGCAGCATTTCCTGCGGCGGCCATTCGCCAGCGCGTGGAAGTATTTGGTGTTGGCGTCGCCTTGCAGGACCCAGCGCACCCGGCCCCTTTGCCTCCAATACTCTTCCTCCGCCCGGAAAAGCTCGAGCAACTGGTCCTCTAAATGATAGCGGAAAGCCCACTCCTCCTCGTCTATCCCGACCGCGTCCGCTTTCTCGTCGAGACTCTTGATCTGGGAAAGAAGGCTCTGCTTAGCATCTCTGTTCTCTTTTCCTTGATTTGCATTCCAGCCTCTGAGGTGCTGTCTCAGGCCCGAACTCATGAAACTCCACCAGTCCACAATATCCCGCCCTCCCACCCTATAGGAAAGGGCCAGCCAAGCTGCTTGTAAGGCCTCCTGGAAGCCATTAAGTTCTAACCAGCTGGACTCAAAGAAGAACCTATTGCTCTTGGGAGGGGTACCATCCCCGGAGTCAAAAATAAGCGGAGTGTGGTCAGAGCCGAGGCTTGTCTCTGCTGTAACAGCGCACAGCGGGAAGTGAAGTTCAAGCTCGGGGGAAATGAAGACCCGATCCAACACACACCGCACTGGGTTAAGCTGCTTGTTAGTCCAAGTGTAGCGCGCCCCGGTGCGCGGGATTTCACGCAAACCCCACGTTGCGATGTGATCATTAAACATGTCCATCCTAGCCCAGTTGATCCTATCATTGTTCTTGTCATGGGCTGCTCTGATTAAGTTAAAGTCCCCTCCCATGATGATTGGGACGGCGGAAGAGTTGACTTTGTTGGTCACTTCCAGCAGGAACTCTGCCGAGCGAGAGTGATCGGCCGGCCCATAGATGCCCATGACTCTACAGCGCAGCCGATCCGCGCGGCAGAAGATATCGGTGCAGATGAAGTAGCGACCCCTGTCGATGGCGCCCACCTCGAAAGTGCTGTCCCGGAAACCCAAGAGCATTCCCCCTGAATGACCCGTGGAAGGTAACCAGCACCACACAAACTTGTCCCCAATCTCGAGACTGGCGAGCTCTTGATCCGTGAACTCTTGTCTGATTGTCTCTTGCAAGCACACTATATCAATCTTGTGAGAGCGGAGAAAGTCCTTAAGCAAAGTTCGGCGTCCCCTAACACCGAACCCGCGGATGTTCCAGAATAGGGCCCTCATTGGGAAACCACGGTGCGACCCCGTGCTTGGCGGGTTAGAACTCTCCTTGCTACCACCGAAGTTTTCTTCTGGATCTTCTTCTTCTTTATCAGCCTTAGCCCCTTTGCACGGCTTCCCCCAGACCCTACTGGAGGAGAGGACGTGGTGTTGGCCTGTTGAGGTTCTTCGCTCTGCGGGACCTGCTGCTCCGCTTCTTTCTTCTTCCGCTCCTCAGCCAGCGCCTTGTCCCTTGCAAGCGCCAGCTCCGCTTGGGCCAGCTCCCGAGCCCGTAACATAGAGAGAAGAGGAGCCGGATTTCCCGCAGCCGAAGGAAAAACAATGCAGCTATCGCGCGCAACAGAAAGCAAAGAGGCATCGGGAATATCTTGCAAGATAGCGAAGTTCTCGACTGATTTGGACGTACCTGGGGTTTTTTCCTTAGCACGCTGGATGGCTTTCTCCAGGATGGGCGTCGCCGACGAGCCCGCTCCCCGGGCACTGGACCTTGCCGCCGCCACCGGCGACGCCTTGCTCCTAGGCGCCCTGGAAATTGGCGCCGCCAGTTCCGGGACCACAGTGCCTTCAGCGAAGAGGTCACCCTCCAACTCCCTTTCTTCAATGTGCCGAGTCTCCCCTCCTTCCTTCTCCACGGCGGGATCCACACCCTCCGAGAAGCTGAGTTGCTGGGCGACCATCTTGAGAGCCAAGGATGGGCGGTCCGCATTCGCTTTGCTTCTACGCTCCTTGGAACGCATGGCCTGCGGGTCCGATTCCCATGTCACCGGAGTGGCAATGCCAGCTTCGACGCGGTCTTCGTCCGAGAGTTGCTGCGCCTTCCAGAGAGATGGTCGGCTCTTGACAGACTCGGCGCCCGCCAGCGGAGAGTCTTGGAAGGACACCAGAGAAGGAGACAATTGGTCCCCACCAGAGGAGACCCTTTCCCCTGAAGGTTCCTGCCGCGCCCTCGCCGGTTGAAGGATCTCCGCGAGCACCGGGAAGATGTCTCCCTCCTCAGTCAGATTGGACCCATATTGCGAGAACACCGTGTTTGGCAGCTTCGGCCCCAAGTCACCTGGTTTCTCTTGAGAAGCAGAAGCGGGAACGGACTTGCGTTGAGGCACAGACGTGGATGCGGAGCCCCCTTTGCCCTTGGCCGGGCTCATGTCTTTCCTATGCTTGCCCCTACGGCCATTCCATCCTTCCCCCTCAGAGTCCTCCAGCTCTTCGTCTCTCTCATCCGACATCTTCCTCTGAGGAGGTGGGGGCAGATCAGAGAGATCCTCCCTCTCCGCGCCTTCTCTGACAATGCGCACCTTGAAGCCCTGGGAGTTAACGAAGAAGATGGTGTACGGCGGTAGCTGCACCGGAGACCTGCAACCAATCCGCACCCTAACAGGATCCAGGGGAGACTCCAGAGAGCTCTCATCCACCGCAATGGGACGCCCCAGTTCCCTGGTGGCCAGCAGGATGCGGACGGCCTGTCTGAAGGGCGGCGGGACGTCATAGAGTTTGATCCAGCACTCCTCCAGGTGCTCCACTGCCGCCGGGTCCCCGGCATTGGAAGTGACAATGATGTGAAGCTTGGTTGTTGGCAGCGTGAGGCCCCCGCCTCTTATAGCCATACGCAGACTCTCCTTTGAAGGGAAGAACAAAGCGAAGTCCGTTTGGTTGATCTGCTGCACCCTCCACTCCCAGTTCTCATCCACAAGATCTTTGAGCTCATCCTCCAGTTGCTCAGCAGAGAGGTCACCTCCTTCCAGGATAACCATGGCCGCATTTGGGGCCGGCGGGAGAAGTTCCTCTTCCGGCACATCACAGCAAATGAAGCCTCTGCCCTCCAGACCATATCCAGCCCAAAAAGGATCCGACGCCTTAGACAGAGAGGCACACATGGCCGATAGGTGACCAACCTTGTTGCACTTGATGCAGAACGGGTCGTCCTTGCACTCCGCCTGAACATGCCCCGGCTTCCCGCAGTGGTAGCAGACGATGTGGGTCGCCTCACTGCTCGAAGGAGCCCCTCCTTCCGCCGACGAGCGCCCCTGGGCTGCACGCTCCCCATGCGTGGAACCCGGTGGTCTAGGAGCCCCACGGCCCTGCTCTCGCCCCCGCGGAGCCAGGGGAGGTGGGTGTGGGCGCCGTGGCTCCCTCCCACGACGCTCCCGCATCCTTCCTTCGTCTTCCCTCCGGCGCTGGACCTCATTGTCCCGCTGAAACTGCTGCCGGCGTTGTTCCTCCTGCTCGCGTTCCAGCCTTTGGCGGAGGTCTTGCTCCCTGCGGCGTCCGTCCTCACCACTGAACTGGTCGAAGGAGCGCTTCCCTCTCCTCTCCCTATCCATCCTCAGAGGCTTGAGCACAGGCGCGGTGGAGCCGCTCGCACCCGCAGAGACGAGAAGCTTTGCGTGGCGACGATGACGCCGAATGTCTCTGGTGGCGGCTGGAAACCCTAACTCCCAATCTAGGGTTCCCACCGGCAGCCAGCGCCACTTAAGTACCCTTGGAGGAGGGGTAGAATCGTCCCCCCCCCTGACAGACGAGTGAGACGCCATCTGGGCCGTAGAAGCAAGAGACTGGGACACGTGTCCCCCATCGGACGGCTCCCCTTGGTCCCTGGCCGCAGCAGCCGGCCCAGTCCAGTTAGGCCCCAAGTAAGGCCCAGAAGGCGTTGGCCCAGCCCAACCAGCCCCCACGCACGGAACACCGCGATCCTCCCCAGGAAACCCTAGGAGCGCCCCCGCGCGCGCCGACGGCGGCGCCGCCACCGGCGGGCGAAGCAAGATCTGGATCTCCCCGATGCGAACCGCCGGCGAAGAGATCGACGGCGACGACGAAGCCAGGGGGCCCGATTGCCCGACGCAGATCGACCGCCGCAGAGATGGGAATTCCACCTCCGATTCCAGCCGCCCCGGCGAGAATTGCTGCACCTCCGTCCGCACCACAGACGCCTCCGCCGCTGGACTCGCCGGAGCCGACCCAGCCCCGGCAGCCCCAACGAGAGACCAGGCCAAGAAATCGCCGAGACACGTAGCCGACGGCTGCCCCGCGCAACCATCTTCCCCGGCGACCTCCGCCTCCGAAGCCAAGACCGCAGCCTCGTCCTCCCCGATCTCGCCCAAGATCTGGAAGGAGTTGCTCACAGCGCACCGCCGCGCCCGCCGGCGGCCGGTGGAGAGCATCCGGCGCCCATGGGACGAACGCGGAGGGGGAGCCCTCTCCCAACTCCGGTCGCCCCCACGATCGCCAGCGTAGACGCCCGGCTCCCTGCGCGCCGTAAGACACATAGCCCGTTTCTCACTCCCATTTTCAGCTTTCATGAATCTGTTCTGAGTAATCATGTAGTGCTTACACATACGCATAGCTATTGCTGATACGTAAATGATGCTGCATAAGGAAGATTAAGGAAGTAGGAAAATTAGCCTACGAGAAAATAGTTGTTCGTTAGCTGGTTAGTTTGGTCAGCTTGGGTGCAGGAAGGCTATGTTTTCATCCCCATCCTTCCCCTTTTCATTTAATGTTCATCAGTTTATTTATTCTTTCTGATTCATCTACTAATTTGGATATATGTTTAGGCCAGATTTCACTTTTCAGCAAGTTAATCTGGAATTTCATGTCTGCATCATGAAATTTTATTGCCATTCTTTACTTTCTTTTTAATTAGCTATAATTACGTAATAGGACATGAATATGAGGTGCAGATTGCGTATGGAAGAATTATAGAGCACAAAAAAACTAAGGACACTATTATGTTTTGAGGTACAAACATTTGCACGAGTTTTCTTTACATTTGATCTTTTGTCTCTTTTATTCGTTCATATAATGGAAGATTGATTATATGAGATAACTGATGATACATGAGTATATGCTCAAAACAATGTTCTTCAGGGGCTGTCCTATGCATTATATAATTTTCATCTCACTCTCTCCTAATGTGCTCAATGAATATACCCTTCTTCCTGCAGTGGCTTGGGAAGGGGAGTAAGGCCGTGGCTTGCGAGGTAAAAGGGTAGAGAAACGTTGTTGTTGAGGCTGCTCCCAGAGCAGAGATCTTCAATGGCGATGAAGGGGAATTCCAGTGCCCACACAAGTTCCTCCATTTGGCGCTATTAGATGGTGAGTGTTCGCCACCTATGCTCTATGACACATTAGTTATGCTGGGTGCACGGGTGACGACACATATTAACTACGTGAGGCATCTGTGGGTTAGGAAATGAAACTAATGCCATACTGTATTAATTATGTGGGGTATCTACTGGTTAGGATATAAAATTGATTGTCCAGCATATAAGTTATGTGAGGCAACTGCTATTTTTTTTGCCGATGTGTTGTTATCACTTGGTTATGTCCAAATGTTTGAGTAAAGCCATGTTCCAGTACATGTCGAAAAGGCACTAATAAGGTTCAAAGTAACATCAGAATTAAGTTTCCAGTCCATCCTCAGTGGTTCTCTTTCTATCTGAAGTTGCTAACTGTTTGTTTTATATAACTTATAAATAAGAGTGTACTGCTAGCCTGCTATGCTTATGGTTGTTTAATTCGGTCCTATGTCAATGTAGTACCAAATATTTGTCTTGCTTCATTGTTGCTTTTATGGAAAAGGCATCAATGCATTTGATTCATTTGATCTTACCTCTTGCTTCGTTGTTGCTTTCATGCCCCTTTAGATTTCTTTTGTTGTCTATTCACCAAGTATAGCTATTTCCGTACAGTGCCTAAATTGTTGCTTAATTGTTTTTTGTTAGGATTGCTGGTGGAGCTCATTGTGTTTGTGAAGGTATCTAATATTGTTGATGATCCAAACCCTCCCCTGCCCCATCTACTACGTCTTCGACAGTTAACACAAGGTTGCTTTCATATTTTGTTCCGAGCTTATTTGATCGTTTGGTTGACAGAAGATAAAAAACGGACCTAGGTTGGTTGGTGAGCTAACTCAAGTAATAACTTACAATTTCTATTTGTCCTTCTGTCGACCACTGCTGTAGATGTATTTATCTTGCTGTTATCCCCTACTCCATATAGCCCCTACTGGAGCACCATTAGAAGTAGCAGCGACAAGCAACAACATCAGTGCTTCCATCGTCCAGCTGGTACGGCTTCCTTGCCTTCGCCCCATGCTTTGCCATCCCTACCAGTAGGAGCACAACAGAAATGTGATGATAGCCTCCGCCAACCATGGCCAGAAAGTAGATATGCTACCCCCTCAAATGTCTCCTTACTGTAATTAGTTTAAGTGTTGTTGCTTACAACCTCCGCAAACCATAGTCAGAAAGTACAAGCTATGCCACTCTGTCAAATGCTTCCTTACTGTAATTAGTTTAAGTGTTGTGGTGCATTTGGTGCTAATAATATGTAGGATAACGTATCCAACATACTTAATCTTCCAGATTGTTGGATGCACTATTTGTTTGGAGGCGCTACCAATGCTGTTGTGAAATTTCATTACATGAGAAAATATAAGATTTCATTGTTGGGGATTTGTAGCAGATATTGTTCCTGAGCACCAATACTACTTTCTTTTATCGCTGCCTACTCATATACTATTTTCAGTACTTCAGGTCTTACTTGACGATACAGATTTAGATTTTGAGCACTAGAGATTAATGAGCTGTCCTTACAAAGAAGAGACACTCCCTTTTTTGACGGAAAGAGCCACTTCCTTTCCTAGAATAACATATTTAACCATTCTGTTTCAATACACGCTATGCCATGCTGCTGTCATATCCCGGAATTGTCTTAGATATAATGAACTCGAGAAAATAGTCGGATTTGATCAACCATATTTACATGTTGTTTGTATCGGTATTGTAAATATCAGACTCTCAACTAGAATATCTTTTCGTTTACTCCAGTATATTTGGGGAGTAGTATCTGATGAAATCTCATATCACCTTTGTTTCGATCTAAATGTTATTTATCTGTCCTAAAATCTAGGGAGTGCACTGAGTTAGAAAATATGCAGATACATGTCATGTTTAAATTTCTTCTTCATGTTGCTATTTGAGTCAGTTTGCTGCCAGGATAATGTTCAGCATTAGCATCCATGCATATGAATTCTCCAGTGTCATAATCTAAATAATTATGCTAGGAAAATTGAGTAAAGGTTTTCTGCAAATCTTTGCTCCTGGAAAGCTAGGGGGAACACAAATGTTCTCGCTTTGAGAAAGTATGACAGTGGGTCTAGAATCTGTCATATTATAAAGGTATATGTGGGACATGTTCTGTATAATTCATAAATAGTTGTTATGTCTAGGTGTTAAATTTTTGAATAATATGTAAATCAGTGACATACTAGCATCAGTTGTTCGGTGAATACTGCTTTCATTTTAGGTTGGCCACCCGCGTTTGTTGAGCTCATCTCTCAGGTGACCTGTTTGACGAGTCTGGTATGTAGAAAGATGAGAAAGTTGCTATTATCTCTACAAATGTAATTGATCCTGCCATATTCGATCAAGCTCTGAGAATTTTTATTCCACATATACCGGCTGGAACATCTGCTTGGCCAAGGTAAGTGTTGTTGAGGATTTGCCAGGTCATTAGTTTTGATCTGAAATCTATTAAATATGAGTGTTAATTGTTTGGAGTGTGCTTGGTTTGTAATTTGGTGATTGTTGATGGTGTTTATTTTCCTGAAATTGATGCTTCTTGCTTGCAGCTTTGGTTTTGGGGACTGTTATTTGGCATCACTATTTTAGCCTACAGCAATCTGAAACACCACATTCCTGGATGAATTTTCCTGCTCCCATTCTGGCCTCCATGGTCGGGTTCGTTCCTGCTCTTCTCATATTTTGGGCATATGAACAAACAATTTTAGTTTTACAGTCACCATATTATGGCCATAGGTATTGTCATGTTCATGTGAGCCTTTAAAAGAAAGGTGATGAACTAAATAAAATTTGAAACTTTATTGTCAGAGGAGATGAATAAATTGTGGTAGTGACATAGTGTATATGAGCAGTGACACAGTTTAGAACATGAACAATAGTGTAGACTCAGATTTTTATCAGGACAACTAGGAAAGAAGGGAATCTGTTGTATATATGTTAGCGAGGAAGTATGCAGTGATATGTGCTAGGTAAACATGCTTAAACGTGCAAGGAATTTTTTCCCAAGATGATTGAGCATGTCAAAATTACGTTATACATGTCAAGAATCCTTGAGTACATCTAGAAGACATGTACAACTTCAATATTCAAGGGTGAGATTACTGACGGTAGAAACAAAGATGAGTTTGTTCTAAAAAAAAATTAACTTTGTGCATTCAATTTTGATGAAATAATTACGAGGAGTTTATTCTTGAAATATTAATTATTTATTACGGATGTTTAAGGCAATTTCCCTCGCATCAAAATTTTTCTCAGCTACTTCTTTATTCGGTGAAATGCGACCAAGGTCAGAGGGACGAGTTCAATGCCCAGTGGCTATTTGAGAAAACAAAGGTACTGGATGACCCTTTTCTTTGCTTTGGTTTTCCATATATTTCTGATGTTTTCCCTTGATGTATCTCGGTTCTTTGATTGCTTACCAGGTAAGGTATTGTCTTGAGTGCATGCATTAACCAAGAACACCATATTCAAGCTTGGGATATCTTAATTCAGACCTTCTGTGAAGATGATTTTCTTTCATTTATTGTGTATTTTCTAGAACAGATGATCCTCCACCACTTATATACATGTTACTCTAATTTGTCGTAATCTGCATGCTTTCCTGATTCCTCGGTATCAGTAGCTTGCATCTCTTCTTTTCCTATATCTACATCTCTTCCTTTCCTATATCAAATTGCTAGGATAATTTATGAACTTCCAATATAATAAGTCAGCAGCACAAGTCGATATATATGTTGCTTGCATTTCTCCTTTTATGTGCTGAAGGTAATCATTTGCTCCTGCTTGTGTGTTCAATTGTTGACCTTCTCTCTGTTTGGAGGGATTCTCCATGGATTCTCCATGGATTCTTTTTGTATGCTTAAATTCTTGATGGAATATGGTTTGATCCCACCATTATTTTTTAGTTCTTGGAACCACACCAAAATCCAACCGCATGGACATTTGAAGTATTGAAGCATGGAAATTAAATTCTTTTACATGTATGTGCATTTGATTTAAAAGACGAGGAATTGCTTATGTCTTAGGCAGCTGTATACATTTTTATAATACAAAAACTCTAGCTGTACATTTGTATTTTGAAAGACATAAGTTGAATAATTTCTTTACTTCATTCCACATAAATTTTGTAGGTTATGGTAAGTTTGAACCAATTAGCGAACCTGGTGGAAGTGCTTTGCCTGTTGTTGATCATATAAAGGAAGACTTCCTGTTTTATACCATGTCCTTTGACTTAGAATGTGTGCTTGATTGTTGGTTTCCCAAACTGTTCTTAGTGCGAATGCATTGTTTCCTTCAATTGGATAAATTTATTTCGTGTTAGCACAATGGCTATTGATGGTTTCAAGGCATCCCAATAGCTATTGATGGTTTCAAGGCATCCCAATAGCTATTGATGGTTTTAAGGCAATCTCGGTATACAAGTTGAACGGTAATTTATTATCTTCTCTTTATTGTCAAATTGCTTCTAAGATTACAATACTCTGTTGTATCAAACGTGAGCTAATCTTCTTCTCTTATTGTTTCTTATATTTGGCTCACATTTAACTGTTGGTTGATTATCCTTTCATTTTTTTTTTGAAACTAACTACTGCAGGGGAGTCCCCCACAGCCTTTTATTGCTCAAAACTGAAAGAAATATTTACAATATTTACAAGGGAAAATAAAAAGAGCACAACTAGAGTCTAACTATTTACAACAAGTTGTCAATCCATGATGACAAAATGGGGACAGTACTCGCTTTTACTCTATGCTTAAGTAGAGTAATATCAGAAAAGAAACCTTCCTTCCAATTTCTAAAGGTTGGTTGTATATCCTTGAAAATCTTATTATTCCTCTGCTTCCATATATTCCAGCAAGCCAAGATAATAATCTCCACAAAACAGGGACCCTTAAAACGTTTCTTAGTATTTTTCAAGCATTTCTGGTCCAGAACCTGATGCCCAATTAATTTGTAAGTATATCCAAACTCTGACACTAAAAGTGCATTCAAAGAATAAATGTGACCAATCCTCCAGAGCATCAGCAAAACATAAGACACAACTATGATCAGAGGTAACTTGCCAATGTCTTCTCCTTAACATATCTTTGGTGTTGATTCGATCATGTAATATAAGCCAGGCAAAGAATTTATGCTTAGAGGTACACTTGCTTTTCCATATCCATTGTGATGGAAAGTGTGAATTGATATGATGAAAACTCAATCTGTAAACTTGACTTGGAATAAAAGCACCTGATTTGTTGCTTGTAATAAGCCATTGATCATCCTGATCTGAGGTAACTACACCTGCTAGCATATGTTGAAGTGTTCTTAATTCAGTAGCAGCCTCAGCAGAAATAGGCAGATGAAAAGCCTGTGCAGGATCAGTAATTTGCAATGCCTCTTTGACTGAGATGAATGTGTCCCTTGCAAAAGAAAAAAGTCTTGGAAAAATATCTTGGAGTACCCCATCATTCCAATTATCTGACCAGTAAAATAATAGTCTCTCCAGACCCAAGCTTACAATGTGTCAATTGTCCGTATAGCTCAAACAGCTTCATAATGTTCCTCCACCAAAATGAACCACAAACAGTGACAGCATGTGGTGCCTCTTTGTAGTAGTATGAATTCCTTATTAATTTGACCCAAGGAAGATCCACATTATTATAAAATTTATGGAGCTGCTTCATCATGAGGCATTTGTTCTGAATCTTCAGATTAATGATACCTAAACCTCCTTTATTCTTTGGTTTGCATATCATATCCCAAGAGGCTAGAGAGTGCACTTTCTCATCATCCTTTCTTTTCCTCCACAAGCAATTCCTTCTGGCTCTATCAATAACATCAATCACTCCATCTGGTATATCCAATGTGCTAAGAAAATGAATAGGCATGGATGACAGAACTGAATTAACCAGTATTAATCTATCTCCATAAGACAAGAATGATGCTCGAGGCAAGTAAGCCTTCTTTCAACTCTATCGCTGAGTGGAGAGAGATCCCCGATTGTTGGTTTAGTTGTGCCCATAGGAATACCAAGGTATGGAAATGGCATGGAGGCAATATTACATTGTATCTCGTGCCGATAGTGCCTCAGCCTTCTAATTGGGAAATATTGATTGGTATGAGTGAAGACTTGTGATAATTAACTTTAAGACCAGATGAATGCCGTATACTCCCCAAGTACCTCTTTCAATATCCGTAATTGCTCAATCTCAGCAGGTAGCATAATAATAGTGTCATCTCGCATATTGCACTATAGGGTAATCATTACTTCCTCTATTTGGAATTGGTGCCTTTAATCTCCCTTCTCTCGTATGCATGATTGACATAACTTTGTAAAAGATCCCCACCAAGAACATATAAAAGAGGAGATAAAGGATCTCCCCGTCCGACCCCTCTTCCGCATACAAAAGTTTTACCAGGGACCCCATTCAACAGAATTGCGGATGAACCAGAGAAAGAATCTCAATCACCCAATTAATAAATATTGGATCAAACCCTTTAAGTTCCATTATCTTGATAATGGCTTTGTGTTCAATTGTATCAAAGGCCTTCTCAAAATCTAGCTTTAACACAATAACTTTCCTCTTAGATTTGTGGCATTGATGTAGATATTCAAAAGTCCATGCTAAACAGTCTTGAATAGTTCTACCCCTTATGAACCCATACTCGGTTTTCATGAATGCATCTTGTAATTTGAACCCGAAGTCTCGTTAGCAGCCAACTTTGTCGAAATTTCGGACAAGTATTTGTCGGTGAGATTGGTCTAAAATCATTCACTCGCTTTCGGAGACAAACTCTTTGGAATCAGAGTTATAAAGGAACTATTAATACTTTCCAGAGGAGCTTGACCCTTATGAAAATCCTTGCACAAGTTAATGAAGTCATCCTTTATGATTTGCCAACACTTCTTGACAAACAGCCCATTAAATCCATCTGGACCAGGAGCTCTATCAGTTTTCATATGTTTAACCACACCCTCAATTTCCTCAACAGTAAACTCTTCTGACAAAGACTCCAAACCTTCAACAGGAGAGATAAGATGAGATATGTCAGCTTGTGTGGCCGAAGCATTTGTTACTCCCATTCTATTTTTATAACATGTCCAAAGAGCATTAGCCTTCTGATTATGATCCACCATAGAGTTCCCTTGCTCATCTTTAATAACTGAGATCACATTATATCCGTATCTTTCAGTAGCCTTGGCATGAAAGAATTTGGTATTTTCTCCTCCAAGTTTAATCCATCTAATTGTACATCTATTCTTCCAATATGTTGACTCGTATGCCCAATAACTTTTTAAGATGTACCTTCACAATATTTCTGAAATTAAATTCCTCCCTACTTAAATCCCTAGAATCCTCCAGATTATCAAAGAATAATATGACCTTATTGCAGTGCTCAATTATCAACTTCAAATGAGATAGATTTTTCCCCCATTTCTTCAGAGCATATCTGAGATTTTTAAATTTTGCAGCCAAAACAGAAGCAACATTATTTTTGTGAATTGGTAATTACCAAGCCTTCTTCACAACATCCATAAACCCTGGCTGCTCCAACCAAATATTCTCAAACCTAAAAATCTTTGCTTTTGGAATAGAGGTAGAGATAGACACCACACAAGGGATGTGATCAGAGGTAGATTTTGACAAAGGGAATACCATTGTATTGGGAAATTTCAGGGTCCATTCACATGTTGTGAAAAACCAATCTAATTGCTCCATCAAGGGTGTGGCTTGCATGTTAGACCATGTAAAACGTCTACCTTTCAGAGGTAATTCCAATAATCCCAGGTGGCTTATGATACTATTAAATAGAAAGATATCTGCCATATCAGCCCCCGGTTTATTCCTATTATCAACCGATCTCATAAAATTAAAGTCCCCAATGAGTAACCAATTATCATGTACAGGGATATCCAAATCATGCAACCATTGAACAAATTCATCCCTCATTATACCTCTACAAGGACCATACACAAGTAACCGCAGTCCACTTTTCAAGTAGTGTGAGCAGAAGTGAATTGTATCCTAATAGCAGAGTGAGTAGTTTCAAGAAGAGTGCCCATGAAAACCCTACTATTCCAAAGGACAATAATCCCCCCAGAAGCACCAATGGAGGGCACATAAGCAAATCTATCAAATCGTTTGGGGCGTAAAGTCCTTATAAATGAGTGGTCAAAAGATTCACATTTAGTTTCTTGCAGGCATATAATGGCACAGCTTACTTTCATCAATCTTGTTAAACACCAATAATCTCTTGTCTTTGTCATTTAACCCTCTGACATTCCAACATAGAACATTCCAATCAACCTTCATTGTTGTTGTATTCATTAAAACCAAATATAGCACAGCAAAAGTGGACCATGCATAACAGGCCACATAAGATAACCATGAAACCCAAAGTAGCAAATATTATCATTACAATCATAAATTGAGAATAAAAGTCTTGCACTTCCAAAAGCTATTCTCCTAATTGCCACAAAAGCACCACTGACTATCCTCATGATTGCCACAAAAACACCACTGACTATTTGACATAACAAACTATAATCCATTGGATGACTTCTTTTCCTTGGTGTCCACAGGAGCAGCCATAAGCTTCTCTGTTGTGATGTCTTCCTCGTGGATTTGTAGTTGCCTTCCAATGTTCCGCAAAGTGGAAACAGGTATGAAAGGAACAACCTCCTCCTTATCTACTTGTTCCGGCTTGGATGACTTAGGTTTTTTCCTAGTTGTACCCTTGTCTCGGTATACTCTCAAACTTATACCCATTTGCTTTAGCCATGTGCCTAGTACATCTTCTCGACGTAACTATCACTCCAAGATGAACTGTCCACTTCTTCGAGAAAAGAGAAACTGCAGCAGTTGATAGAGTTCCTTCGGATACTTTCTTCATCACTTGCTTCCGAATATGCATCCGAGCTTTAAGTGCACTTCTTGTAAACCTTGGAGTTACAGGGTCCATGTTTCTCCTCTTGCTGACTGCTGTTCTCCCACCAACAGACCCAGAGACCACAATAGACTCCACATTGAATTGCATATCACAAGTAGCCATAGATGCTTCACTGTAACTTGGTGTCTCAGAGATCAAACTCCTATAGTCAGAAAGCCAGGCAAACTTCTGTATAGGTAATGCCATAGGAATAGCCTTCATGAAAAGAGAAGGAGCTAAACCTTTATAGATTCTATCCATGACCATGTCCTTGGGCAGCAGAGGCCCAACCATCACATCAGACAAACAATTTGTATAGCTAGGAAATTGCTTGTGTAAAAAGGAAAGAAACTTCTTGTCTACCACATCAAACCGCACCTCAATCCCGTTGATTACCAAATGCCGTGGGGCTCGTAGCATGTTAACCGAACCTTCCGAACTTGAGGTATCAAGAAAGGCGTACTCATTAAACCGATGAATTTCCTGTTCCACCGGCTGCTCGTGGATTTCTTCTTGCCGTTGCTCTTGTACCTGGACCTCCACTTCCATAGCTTGATCTTGCTCTTCCTCCACCTCAAACAGAGGGTGCCGAACTCCATGATTATGCACAGGAGGCTGCACCTGTTCTTGCACATCCCATCCAATCTCGTGAAATTGTGGATTCACAAAAATATTCAAGTCAGGCTGTAGTAGCCCAGGCATAGGATGTGGATTGCCATTGAGTGGCATTTGGTCTTCATCATGTGGTAACTCATCAGCAAATTCAGCAGTGAGTATAAAGCAAGCAGCTGTCCAAGACTCCTTAACTCCACCAACAGAAGCATATTTAGTAAAAACAATATCCCTAGGAACCTTGGCTTCAGATTGGAAAGCTACATAGCAAATTGTTCTCTCAAGTAGAGCATCATCCTGATGCCAATGTAGCAATTTCCCAAAGGAACTAATAGCATTAGCCAGATCATAATCATTCCTATAATCCAATGGGACACTGAGAAGCATTAACCATCCAAATCTAAAACCCTGCACAGCCCTATGATTGTCCCTATTATCATGGTTGAGAAATCGAACAAAAACCCCCTGTTGTATCTGATAGGGAATATGATTGACCAACGCCGCTCTGGCCGCAGGACTACGAAGACGGTAAAACCCCAATCCGAGCAAACATGGCTGAACATCCTCTACAGTGCGCTGCAGTTGACCCTCGATAAAGTTCCGTACCTGCTGACGCCAATGCGGGATTAGCTGACCAGGAGGCGGCGGCATAAGCTCTGCGACACAGATGTTGTCATGTCGACGTGGCGGGATTATCCTTTCATTTGCAGCGGTGTTAAGTTTTGGTGGTGCACATTTGCAGCGGTGTTAAGTTTTGGTGGTGCAAGTACCTATTAAATCTCTGTTCTTCTTGTGTTGTGGCCTCTAAAAACAATGCCACGACAACGCCCATAAATAGCTTATGTAGATGTTGTTTTTGATGTTGCTTTAGTTACTATAATAATATTCTTCTATTTCCCTTATTGTATATAAAGGTTTGCTATTCCGTTCATGATTTTGTGTGCATTATCCTAATTTTATCTTATAGACTTTGTTTTGTAAAATCAAAGAAACCTATTACCATTTTTCCAACTTATTTTTATCATTGTTGTATAAAATGTAAATCGTTACGAATTTCACGGGATCGTGCGCCAAGGCGCACATTTAAATCTAGTGCTGAGGCTATGGAGCGGCGAATTAGGACGACTCTGATTGATTTGGCTTTTGACCGAGGAACCGCCTCGCACGGTAGCACGACCGCAATCTTCCCTGCATGCGGGACCCGCGAAAGTGACATGCTAATCGACCAGAAGCGTTGGCAACCCTGCGAGCTCAGGGCATCTCCAACCGGGCGACCCAAACGGACGCGCTGGACCGTCCGTTTTGGGTCGTTTGCGTGCCCGAGCAGACGCGCGGACGGAGCCCCGCGTCCGCGTGTCCGTTTGGGTCGCGCGCTGCGCCCAACGCGCCAGATTTGGGTCGCGGCGCCCCATGGTATGTTTTTCTTGTAAATTCACTAGAAAAACGTGAAAAAATATTATATAAAATATATAAAATAGTTCAAATGCTCAAAATGTATTACACATTACATAGTCCATGTAATCAAGGATAAAGTATTATTCAAATAAAATGAAAAAACGATACAAATGCTCTAGGCTTAAGGATTTCCTTCATCATTGTTGTTTGCAACATTGTTGCCTACATGCTGCCACATGTGCTCGACCAAATCAGCCTGAAGCTGGTTGTGTACAGCTAGATCTCGAATTTCATGGTGCGCATGAAGAATGTCCTGGAATGATGCCGGAGCACCTTGAGGAGTAACCAACTCTCCTTGGCCTTCCTAGTCATTATCAAACAGTAAATCATCCCGCTCTACCTCAACAATCATGTTATGCATGATTACACAAGCGATCATCACCTCCCACAGAGTTTGCACATCCCAGGCTCTGGCAGGGTGTCTGACGATAGCCCAACGAGCTTGGAGGATGCCAAACGCCCGCTCGACATCTTTCCGGGCTGCCTCCTCGCTCTTTGGCAAACCTTGCCTCCTCGCTTCCGAGTTGGGGTTTCGGATTGTCTTCACGAGTGTAGCCCAAGGTGGATAGATACCATCAGCAAGGTAGTACCCCTTGGTGTAGTGGTGGCCATTGATCTCAAAATCCACATCAGGGGACTTACCGTACGCTAGCCTATCAAACACCGGAGAGCGCTGCAGCACATTGATGTCATTGTGCGAGCCAGCCATTCCGAAGAATGAGTGTGATACGTCTCAAATGTATCTATAATTTCTTATGTTCCATGCTACTTTTATGATGATACTCACATGTTTTATACACATTATATGTCGTTATTATGCATTTTCCGGCACTAACCTATTGACGAGATGCCGAAGAGCCGATTGTCTGTTTTCTGCTGTTTTTGGTTTCAGAAATCCTAGTAAGGAAATATTCTCGGAATTGGACGAAATCAACGCCCAGGGGCCTATTTTTCCATGAAGCTTCCAGAAGTCCGAAGAGGAAACGAAGTGGGGCCACGAGGCAACGACACAACAGGGCGGCGCGGCCCAGGCCCTGGCCGCGCGGCCCTACTGTGTGGCCACCTCGTGTGGCCCCCTGACCTACCCTTCCGCCTACTTAAAGCCTCCGTCGCGAAACCCCCAGTACCGAGAGCCACGATACGGAAAACCTTCCAGAGACGCAGCCGCCGCCAATCCCATCTCGGGGGATTCAGGAGATCGCCTCCGGCACCCCGCCGGAGAGGGGAATCATCTCCCGGAGGACTCTTCATCGCCATGATCGCCTCCGGATTGATGTGTGAGTAGTTCACCCCTGGACCATGGGTCCATAGCAGTAGCTAGATGGTCGTCTTCTCCTAATTGTGCTATCATGCTCGATCTTGTGAGCTGCCTATCATGATCAAGATCATTTCTTTGTAATCCTACATGTTGTGTTTGTTGGGATCCGATGAATATTGAATACTATGTCAAGTTGATTATCAATCGATTATATATGAGTTGTTTATGTTCTTGCATGCTCTCTGTTGCTAGTAGAGGCTCTGGCCAAGTTGATACTTGTGACTCCAAGAGGGAGTATTTATGCTCGATAGTGGGTTCATGCCTCCATTAAATCTGGGACGTGTGATGTAAAGTTCTAAGGTTGTGGATGTGTTGTTGCCACTAGGGATAAAACATTGATGCTATGTCCGAGGATGTAGTTATTGATTACATTACGCACCATACTTAATGCAATTGTCTGTTGCTTGCAACTTAATACCGGAAGGGGTTCGGATGATAACCTGAAAGTGGACTTTTTAGGCATAGATGCATGCTGGATAGCGGTCTATGTACTTTGTCGTAATGCCCAGATTAAATCTCATAGTACTCATCATGATATTTGTATGTGCATTGTTATGCCTTCTTTATTTGACTGTAATTTGTTCACCCAACATGCTATTTATCTTATGGGAGAGATACCTCTAGTGAACTGTGGACCCCGGTCCATCTTTACATCCGAAATACAATCTCATCGCAATACTTGTTCTTTACTCGTTCTTTGCAAACAATCATCTTCCACACAATACGGTTAATCCTTTGTTCACAAGCAAGCCGGTGAGATTGACAACCTCACCGTTACGTTGGGGCAAAGTACTTTGGTTGTGTTGTGCAGGTTCCACGTTGGCGCCGGAATCCCCGGTGTTGCGCCGCATTACATTCCGCCACCATCAACCTTCAACGTGCTTCTTGGCTCCTCCTGGTTCGATAAACCTTGGTTTCTTTCGAGGGAAAACTTGCTATCGTCCGCATCACACCTTCCTCTTGGGGTTCCCAACGGACGTGTGTTAATTGCACGCATCAAGCATATTTTCCGGCGCTCGTTGCCGGGGAGATCAAGACACGCTCGCAAGGGGAGTCTCCACTTCCAATCTCTTTACTTTGTTTTTGTCTTGCTTTACTTTATTTACTACTTTGTTTGCTGCACTTAAACAAAACACAAAAAAATTAGTTGCTAGCTTTACTTTATTTACTGTCTTGTTCTCTATATCAAAAACACAAAAAATTAGTTTCTTGCATTTACTTTATTTACTTTTTGTTTATTTCATCATGTTTCCTCCTAAGTACACTCTAAAAGACATACCGGTAGGCCGAGGGTCTATAATTGGAAGAGATAATATAGAAGATTTTTTCACTCATGTTAGTACCGTCGAAGATTTTGAAGATAGACACTTGGTAGAACTTGCTCCTACTTATGAAATTGCTGTTGCTTCTTTAGTACACATGTTGGAAACTAAATTTGTTAATCTCAATCCTATAATCCAACACATGTTTCTCACACTCGGTGATATGGAGGAAGGGGAGAAGAAATATTTTTTCTTAGAAACCCTTCTTAAAGAATTTGATGGTGTAGCAAGAGAGGCTAGAAAGGTCTTTATTAAATACAATATGCTTGGCTCTTATACCAATTTTGTTAGTATCCTTGAAAAAATGGACATTGATAGAGTAAGGTACACTAATGATATTAATGATGGTGAGGAGATTAAGACAACAATACCTTGTAAGCTCCTAGGAATGAGCGATGCTCTAGAAACTAATTATGGTTGGCTTGTCCCTGAAAATTTGTTTGACGAGGATAGCAAACCTAAGAATAATGAAAAGGGAGCCTCTGAAACTCACATAGATAAGATAAAATGCATTGTTGAGGCAACTCCCAACACCCCTGGTAATAGTGTTGATAATACTTGATTCACACTTTCTGCGCCTAGCTGAAAGGCGCTAAAGAAAGGCGCTTATGGGAGACAACCCATGTTTTTACTAAAGTACTTTGTTTTATATTTGAGTCTTGGAAGTTGTTTACTACTGTAGCAACCTCTCCTTATCATGTTTTTGTGCCAAGTAAAGTCTCTATGGTAAAGTTGATGCTAGATTTGGATTGCTGCGCAGAAACAGCATTGCTGTCTGTCACGAATTCGCGCAGAAGTCTCTGTAGGCAACTCAGAAAAATCTGCAAATTTACGTGCGTGATCCTCAGATATGTACGCAACTTTCATTAGTTTTGAGTTTTTCCATCTGAGCAAGTTAAGTGCCCCTGTAAAATTCGTCTTTACGGACTGTTCTGTTTTTGACAGATTCTGCCTTTTTATTTCGCATTGCATGTTTTGCTATGTTGGATGAATTTCTTTGTTTCATTAATGTCCAGTAGCTTTGTGCAATGTCCAGAAGTGTTAAGAATGATTGTGTCACCTCTGAACATGTGAATTTTTGATTGTGCACTAACCCTCTAATGAGTTTGTTTGAAGTTTGGTGTGAAGGAAGTTTTCAAAGGTCAAGAGAGGAGGATGATATACTATGATCAAGAAGAGTGAAAAGTCTAAGCTTGGGGATGCCCCCGTGGTTCATCCCTGCATATTTTAAGAAGACTCAAGCGTCTAAGCTTGGGGATGCCCAAGGCATCCCCTTCTTCATCGACAACATTATCAGGTTCTTCTAGTGAAACTATATTTTTATTCCGTCACATCTTATGTGCTTTGCTTGGAGCGTCTGTTTGCTTTAGTTTTTGTTTTGTTTGAATAAAGTCGGATCCCACAATCCTTTATATTGGAGATATTACGTTCCGCTGTTTCGTATGAACACATGTGTTCTTAGCTTTATCTTTAATGTTCATTGCGAAAGTTGAACTACCTCATTCATTGATATATGGTTGGAAACGGAAAATGCCGCATGTGGTAATTGGTATAATGTCTTGAATAATGTGATACTTGGCAATCGTTGTGCTCATATAGATCTTGTTTAAGCTCTTGCATCATGTACCTTGTACCCATTAATGAATAACTACATAGAGCTTGTTAAAATTTGGTTTGCATGATTGTTCTCTCTAAGTCTAGATATTTTCTGGTTGAGGTGTTTGAACAACAAGGAGACGATGTAAAGTCTTATAATGCTTACAATATGTTTATATGTGAGTCTTGCTGCACCGTTTTATACTTGAGTTTGCTTCAAACAACCTTGCTAGCCTAAACCTTGTATCGAGAGGGAATACTTCTCATGCATCCAAAATCCTTGAGACAACCACTATGCCATTTGTGTCCACCATACCTACCTACTACATGGTATTTCTCCGCCATTCCAAAGTACATTACTTGAGTGCTACCTTTAAAATTTCCATTCTTTACCTTTGCAATATATAGCTCATGGGACAAATAGCCTTAAAAACTATTGTGGTGAAGAATATGTACTTATGTGTCTTATTTCTTAATAAGTTGCTTGTTGTGCGGTAACCATGTTTCTGGGGACGCCATCAACTCTTTTACCTTTGTTGAATATCATGTGAGTTGCTATGCATGTTCGTCTTGTCTGAAGTAAGGGCGGTTTTCACAATCAAATGGTTTGAGTATGCATACTCGTTAGAGAAGAACATTGGGCCGCTAACTAAAGCCATGAATCATGGTGGAAGTTTCAGTTTGGACATAAAACCTCAATCTCTTATGAGAATATTAATCGTTGTTGAATGCTTAAGCATTAAAAGAGGAGTCCATTATCCGTTGTCTATGTTGTCCCGGTATGGGTGTCTAAGTTGAAGAATGATCAAAAGCGAGAAATCCAATGCGAACTTTCTCCTTAGACCCTTGTACAGAGCGGCATAGAGGTACCCCTTTGTGACACTTGGTTGAAACATATATTATGCAATGATAATCAGTGTTAACCCAAGCTAATTAGGACAAGGTGCGGGCACTATTAGTACACTATGCATGAGACTTGCAACTAATAAGATATCTTATACATAACTCATATGCTTTATTACTACCGTTGATAAAATTGTTTCTTGTTTTCAAAATGAAAAGCTCTAGCACAAAAATAGTAATCCATGCTTCCCTCTGCGAAGGGCCTATCTTCTACTTTATTGTTGAGTCAGTTACCTATTCTTTCTATCTTAGAAGCAAACACTTGTGTAAACTGTGTGCATTGATTCTTACATGTTTACCTATTGCACTTGTTTTATTACTTTGTGTTGACAATTATCCATGAGATATACATGTTAAAGTTGAAAGCAACCGCTGAAACTTATATCTACCTTTGTGTTGTTTCAATGCCTTTACTAAGAATTTATTGCTTATGAGTTAACTCTTATGCAAGACTTATTGATGCTTGTCTTGAAAGTACTATTCATGAAAAGTCTTTGCTATATGATTCATTTGTTTACTCATTATCTTCATCATTGCTTCGAATCGCTGCATTCATCTCATGTGCTTTACAATAGTATGATCAAGATTATGATAGCATGTCACTTCAGAAATTATCTTTGTTATCGTTTACCTACTCGAGGGCGAGTAGGAACTAAGCTTAGGGATGCTTGATACGTCTCAAACGTATCTATAATTTCTTATGTTCCATGCTACTTTTATGATGGTACTCACATGTTTTATACACATTATATGTCGTTATTATGCATTTTCCGGCACTAACCTATTGACGAGATGCCGAAGAGCCGCTTGTTGTTTTCTGCTGTTTTTGGTTTCAGAAATCCTAGTAAGGAAATATTCTCGGAATTGGACGAAATCAACGCCTAGGGGCCTATTTTTCCACGAAGCTTCCAGAAGTCCGAAGAGGAAACGAAGTGGGGCCATGATACGTCCAAAACGTATCTACTTTCCCGAACACTTTTGCTATTGTTTTGCCTCTAATTTGTGTATTTTGGATGCAACTAACACGGACTAACGCTGTTTTCAGCAGAACTGTTCCGGTGTCTCGTTTTTGTGCGTAAATCCAACTTTCGTAAAAACCTCGGGATTTTGACGAAAGGGCCTATTTTCCCGGAATAATGACGGAGCCGTAAGGACAATTGAAGTGGAGGCCCGAGGGCCCCACACCACATGGCGGCGCGGCCCGGGGGGCCCGCGCGGCCATGTGGTGTGGCCCCTCGGCTGGCCTCCGACGCCCCCTTCGGACTACTTATTCGCCTCGACCTAAAAACGCACGGGGAGAAGTCGAAGTCGCCGTAAACCCTCCGGAACGCCGCCACATCGCGAAACTCCGTCGCGGGAGCCGAAGTCTCCGTTCGGCACTCCGCCGGGACGGGGAATTGGAGGAGATCATCACCGCCATCACCGCCAACGCCTCTCCATCAACCAGCAATGTTTCCCCCATCCATGTGTGAGTAATTCCCCCGCTGTAGGCCGAAGGGGATGGTAGGGATTGGATGAGATTGGTCATGTAATAGCATAAGATTGTTAGGGCATAGTGCCTAGTGTCCGTAGATGGTACTTTTATGATATTGTTGCAACTTGTTATGCTTAATGCTTGTCACTAGGGCCCGAGTGCCATGATCTCAGATCTGAACATGTTATTATTTCATCATGATATTCGTTGTTTATGATCTTACCTGCAAGTTGTATACACATGTCGCTGTCCGGAACCAATGGCCCCGAAGTGACGGAAATCGGGACAACCGGAGGGGATGGTAGTGATGTGAGGATCACATGTGTTCACGGAGTGTTAATGCTTTGCTCCGTACTCTATTAAAAGGAGTACCTTAATATCCAAGAGTTTCCCTTGAGGCCCGGCTGCCACCGGCCGGTAGGACAAAAGATGTTGTGCAAGTTTCTCATTGCGAGCACGTACGACTATAATTGGAACACATGCCTATTGATTGATTAGTACTTGGATACCGTTTTATTATTATCCGCAAATGCCCCGCTATGATTGTTACATGAGTTTCTCTCATCCATGCAACGCCCGTCATCCGTCCCCGTGCCTACGTATTTTTTAATCCTGCTGTTTACTATAATCACTACCGCTGTCTTTGTTACTCTGTCGTCGTTATTTCACCATCGCTACTACTATAAAACCGTTACTATCGATAAACTCTTGCGAGCAA
Source organism: Lolium rigidum (assembly GCF_022539505.1). Taxonomy (NCBI): domain Eukaryota; kingdom Viridiplantae; phylum Streptophyta; class Magnoliopsida; order Poales; family Poaceae; genus Lolium; species Lolium rigidum. The sequence goes on along the minus strand of NC_061508.1, from coordinate 112,229,307 downwards.
GTCCGTTTCCAGTGCAGCTGAATTGACAACTCCGCTGTTAAGGCTTCCAAGTATTCTTTGTCTCCCCTTGTGTCGAATCAATAAATTGGGTAATACTTCCCTCGAAGACTGTTGCGATCCCCTATACTTGTGGGTCATCAGGCCACGAGGCGACGACACAACAGGGCGGCGCGGCCCAGGCCCTGGCCGCGCGGCCCTACTGTGTGGCCACCTCGTGTGGCCCCCTGACCTACCCTTCCGCCTACTTAAAGCCTCCGTCGCGAAACCCCCGCATCGAGAGCCACGATACGGAAAACCTTCCGAGACGCAGCCGCCGCCAATCCCATCTCGGGGGATTCAGGAGATCGCCTCCGCACCCCGCCGGAGAGGGGAATCATCTCCCGGAGGACTCTTCATCGCCACGATCGCCTCCGGATTGATGTGTGAGTAGTTCACCCCTGGACCATGGGTCCATAGCAGTAGCTAGATGGTCGTCTTCTCCTAATTGTGTTATCATGCTCGATCTTGTGAGCTGCCTATCATGATCAAGATCGTTTCTTTGTAATCCTACATGTTGTGTTTGTTGGGATCCGATGAATATTGAATACTATGTCAAGTTGATTATCAATCTATTATATATGAGTTGTTTATGTTCTTGCATGCTCTCCGTTGCTAGTAGAGGCTCTGGCCAAGTTGATACTTGTGACTCCAAGAGGGAGTATTTATGCTCGATAGTGGGTTCATGCCTCCATTAAATCTGGGATAGTGACAGAAATTTCTAAGGTTGTGGATGTGATGTTGCCACTAGGGATAAAACATTGATGCTATGTCCGAGGATGTAGTTATTGATTACATTACGCACCATACTTAATGCAATTGTCTGTTGCTTGCAACTTAATACCGGAAGGGGTTCGGATGATAACCTGAAAGTGGACTTTTTAGGCATAGATGCATGCTGGATAGCGGTCTATGTACTTTGTCGTAATGCCTTGATTAAATCTCATAGTACTCATCATGATATTTGTATGTGCATTGTTATGCCTTCTTTATTTGTCAATTGCCCAACTGTAATTTGTTCACCCAACATGCTATTTATCTTATGGGAGAGACACCTCTAGTGAACCGTGGACCCCGGTCCATCTTTACATCTGAAATACAATCTATCGCAATACTTGTTCTTTACTCGTTCTTTGCAAACAATCATCTTCCACACAATACCGTTAATCCTTTGTTCACAGCAAGCCTGGTGAGATTGACAACCTCACTGTTACGTTGGGGCAAAGTACTTTGGTTGTGTTGTGCAGGTTCCACGTTGGCGCCGGAATCCCTGGTGTTGCGCCGCATTACATTCTGCCACCATCAACCTTCAACGTGCTTCTTGGCTCCTCTTGGTTCGATAAACCTTGGTTTCTTTCTGATGGAAAACTTGCTACTGTCTGCATCACACCTTCCTCTTGGGGTTCCCAACGGACGTGTGTTAATTGCACGCATCAGAGTGCCAAATCCATGTGTCATGGGAAGCAACAGCTTCAAGAATGACTGTGCACCCCTCAGAATGGCCGTTGTATGCCCCCTGCCAACCAAAGGGGCAGTTCTTCCACTCCCAGTGCATGCAGTCTATGCTGCCAAGCATCCCAGGAAAACCCATGAAAGCGTTGATCGACAACAGACGAGCTGTGTCCTCTGCATTAGGTTGCCGGAGGTACTGTTCTCCGAACGAACCGATCACCGCTTCCGCAGAACCCGTACATCGATTCCAAGCCGGTTGACTCACTCATGCGCGTGTACTCATCTACGAAATCACCGGCAACGCCATATGCGAGCATCCTAATCGCTCGTCGTGCATTTCTCGGTACGAAGAGAGGCCTACCTTGCCAATTGCATCCACTTTCGCACGAAGTAGTCGTCGTAGATCTTGACGCCATCCATTATCCGGCGGAACAGCGGCTCCGGTCATCCGAAAACGACGGCGAAACAAGGACGGCACGAACAATGGAGTGGGTTGGAAGTAGTCGTTGTACAGCTGGTCGTGGCCGCGTTCTCTTTTGCGGTCCAAGGCGGCCGCACGCCTCGGCAAGGACCCCCGGTACATGGGGATCTGCGAGACAATGTGCTCGTGGATGAGCATCGCAGCATCCGTGAAAAAAATCGTCGTCGGACTCCTCTTCTGACGACGTGTCGATGAAGTTCTTGAAGTAGTATTCGTCGTCGCTGTCCACCATGATCTGAAAAGGGACACATTTTAGTTCGAGCATTTGAACGAACACCTCGCAGGCGGAGGCGATCCAAATGCTTCTGTAGGGACCTGCAGGCATGGCCGTCTCAGCCGACGTGCGGTCTGGAAACACGTTGCAGGAGAGCTCACCTCCGGCGGAAACGGCGCAGCTGCGAACGGCGGGAGGTGTCGCGACGGTGAGAGGACAACAGCGCCGGCGGCGGCGTCCTCCAACTCTGCTACGACGCGGCGAAAGCAGCGCGGGACCTCGACCTAAGCTTCCGCCCCGCTTGCCGGCGTCTCGACGACGATGGCCGGCGTCGACGCGCTCCCAAATCGCCTGTCCGTGGGTGGCGGCGGAGAGGTGGGGAGATGTGTGCGAGGGTCTTGTGTTTTGGGACGCAGACAGGCGGGCCAGGGGCGGACAAGGGGCGGACGCGAGCGACCAGCCTTTCGCGTCCGCGGCCACGCAAACCCGTCCAAGATTTGGGCCGGGTTTGGGTCATCCCGGACGCCGCGGCCATCCGTTTTAGGGATGGATCCGCGCGCTGGGCCGCGGTTTTGTCCGTTTCGACCCATCTGGACGCGCGGGCGCGAGATGGGTCGCTCGGTTGGAGATGCCCTTAGTGGTCTTTAGGGATAATGTATGGCTAGGATTAGTGGAGAGAGTTGTATTTTATAATGTTACGTAGTCACGTTTCGTTAATTATAGTAGGCCACAGAACGTGTCAATCCTAATATAGCTACCACGTCCAAATACGGCACGTCTGTTAAAATAAATTACGGAGTACAGATCGCGGAAGAAAAATTGCGGGTGTGGATAAAACTTTAGCTGGACGTACACGTCCTTTATAAAGAAATAATAACTGCACATACATTTAAAAGAAAGCTAATAGGAGGGTGGATGTAGTTTGTATGCAACATACACGTTTGATTTAATCTGAAGATAGAGGTACGGATCAGATTTTGCACCTCTACCGACCAAATATTGAAGAGTCCAAGTTGTCTACAACTCTTGATACGGGATGGTACAGAAAAAAAAATGATTTTGTGCACCGTTTTTCCTTGAGATAAATTTTACATAGTAAGGGTTATATATGTGAAGATCAATCTTAGCTTCTCCTTATAAAAATCCCTTTGAAAGGAACGGATCAATCACAACTGCTAGCCCTCACATCGCCATGTATATCTCATGATGCCATATTGGCATATCTCAACTCTCAAGTCTAGCGATCTCGGCCGGTGAAGCGATCCACCGTCTTCTCACCCTTCCGCCATGACAGGGCACGCATGCAGTTCAGTAATCTATCCAGGTCGTGGAAGGACGAGAGAAAGCACACGTGCGTGGCTGAGAAGTTCGATGCCGGTAGCCAGCTTTAGACCATTAGTTATTCCATGCGATAAAAGGCTAATCTTCTAATGCCTACATCCATGAAGAGTAAGCGTTCATTGTGGTATTCCTGTGCAATCTGTTGCCTGCAGGCTGCAGCTGAGATTGTGCATCAACGCTAGCGAATGAAGTGGATGGTGATTTTATCGGAGTAAGGCGTATACAGGTCGTTCGAAGAGTTGCAGCTGTTGTAGAAAGACCAATGAAGCGTGGGCGAGCAGGCCATGTTAAGCTTTCTTCAACTGTTGTGTCCTTTCCACCTTGAACGTGTTTGATTTTAAGGTCATTTGGCAAATGTTTTCGTGACTTTACAGGGTGACAGGAACACGTGACAGATGTTGAATTTGATAAAGGTTATGATCATAAAGGTTGCAAGAGTGACTAATCGTGTGTTCTATCGTTCATCTGATGTTTTCTTTTCAGAAATAACGACCACTATGGTAATAGTAATAATAGTCTCAACATGTGAATATAGCATTATTTTGGCATGTCATATTTGCTCATTTTCTAGCACGATTTGTATTTCTTTTGTATCGCGTTCTGTCTAAACATTATATAATTCTATATTTGAGAAAAGTGTTGCAAAATACTATTTTCAATTGTATAAATACTATGACCTCTTCTAAAAAAAATAAGGTGTATAGATATTGCCCTAGGAACTCTGCTTTTAAGTGTGACAAATTTTATCAAAAAATGTAAACATATAAAATACCAAGTCAATACAAATTCATCAACCATTAAATTTGTTTTCTTAGTTGTTCAAGCTTAAAAGAAGTTTGACTTATGGGAAAACCAATATGCCTTATATGTTGGAAACGAGAGATATATATTTCAACCATTGTATTGGATACATTAGTAGATGTGTGATTTATTTTTCTGCATAATTTCTTTGTGTATTCGATAAACCAACTAGAAAATAACACGAACTTATTAGCAAATCAATGCAATTTCATTGTTTTGGTTTTATTGGACATTGTTTTAACACATGGCTAACACATAATATCATGTAATCAATAGGAAACTTTTTAGAGAACTACCAAGTCTATCATTTGGAAACATGCATGTAAAAAGATTCACAAGTATTTCGCATGCACGGTCTAAAATAACTAGCCCGTGCGCGTGCACGGGTTGCCGACTAGTACCCCCTAACCCTAAACCCTGAATTGGTGGGAACCCCAAAACTTGCAAATACGAGCGATGCATCCAAAAAAATACACTCGTCCCCTACCCATGTGATTTTTACCAGATTTGAAATCAGGCCAAAGGTGGTTCAGAAAAGGCAATCGAACATCATGGATTGCTCATCTTTTTCTAAATTTATAGCTAGGGAAAATACGAGACATGCCATACCAATGTTTTAGAAAATAGCACATGTGAGATTGGTACTACTATAGTACTACTACACAAGAACCATATACATGTCAAACTTTTGAATCATGACCCACATGCATTTTATGTATATATTCACAATTGTTAATGCATGCATGAAAACTAAGCAAAATATGTGCATTTTGGGTTGTCGCACATAAATGTGCTTTTACTTGTCTGCCACCAATCCAATTTTCATGTGAGGGGAAACACGACACATGATGGACATTTCCAATGCTTCATGAATTAATTATCTCAATTTGCATCCATATATACGTCTGGTTACTGCAAGATCGAACCAGAGGTGAACTTGAAACGTTTTCATTTTCATGTTTTAAAATTGTTTAAATCTTGGTCAAACACTGCACGTCTTGCAATAAAAGCTCACTCACCGCTCTTGGTGTTTACTGCACCATGCCTGCGCATGAGCAGGCCAGCTATGGGCAAGCGCGCGCGCGAGGGATGCAAACATGCAGTATGCAGCGCAAACCTAAGATGATCGACCGTTTGCGTCCACCTGGATTAAAAATAAATACGCCACGTGCTAGCTCCAGCGGGTCGATGCATAGTAAGGGCATCTCCAACCGAGCGATCCAAACGGACACGATGGGCCGCCCGTTTTGGACCGTTTGGGTGGCCGAGCGGACACCCGGACAGCGGCCGCGTCCGCGTGTCCGTTTGGGTCGCATGCTGCTCGTGGGACGCCGCGAGCGCCGCCTGCAGCTCGGGGCCGTCCTCCTCCTGGGGCTGGGGCTCGTCGATGTAGAGGCCGCCGAGGCCGCGGCCAGCCCGCCTTGTAGGCGTGCGCGGCTGCGCGCGAGACCGCGCCATCGCGGACGTGAAGCACGTGCGCCGGCGCGCATCGTGCTCCACCTCGAACCACAAGTCCCAGTTGGGACTTGCGTCGCCGTACGCGGGGTGCTCCTGGAGGTCCGCCGGCAGCTGCGCGCGGTGCGGAGAAGGAAACAGAGGAGGAGCGGGCGGCCCACGCGGCGTTCGAAGTCGAGATGGAACGCCGCAGGGTGGCGGCCGCCGCAGCCGCAGAGGACGACGACTCCGACATCTCATAGTCTTCTGATGACCCTGATGCGCCTACCCCGGAGGAGAAGGCGACGGAGTAGAGGGCGTTAGTCAATTCCTTCAAGACAGCGATGACTACGTCGCCTGCATTTTACATGAATGGTAGTTGGCCATGGCGGAGGCTCGGGAGTTCGAGTACCAGGCGACGATGACGGACGACGAGATCGAGAGGCTCGGCGTCCCGTCTCGGAGGTGGACCGACCGGTGGCCGCCGCTGCCCCCGGTACGCCACCGGCATGTTGCCGCCGAGCCTCACGAGGAAGAGGCCCTACGACGGGCGCTCGAGGAATCAGCCCCGCAACCGGTGCAACCGCCGCCTCCTCCGCCGCCGTACAACCCGTGGGCCGCTCCACCTCCACCACCGGCGTGGCCTGATCCACCTCCACCACCGGCGTGGGCCGCTCAACCTCCACCACCGCCGGCTTGCCAACTGGCCGTGGCCGGTACCGGAGCCAGGCGAGTAGGCGCAGGCGTTATTAGGTTTTATATTTTAATTTCCTTTCTTTTACTATGTAAGTTGTGTTTTTATGTTGAAAAAATGTAAAATTGAAAAAATGTGGCGTGCCACTGGAGCCACCCCGATGCAAACGAAACGCGCGGTCGATTTCGACCATTTGAGCCGACGCAAATAAATACACGCGGACATTTTAGACATCCAAAATGCGTCACTCCATTAAAGATGTACTTACTAGTTGCTGCCTTTGGTGGCGTGAGCAGTTGCTGCTGCTCTCTTGACAGCGACACGGAATTAGCTAGCCCAGCTGAAGACTAAGATAGATTCACTGAAAGGAAGTACAGGTAGGCACTATTGGATAGCGTTTCTTCCTTCGGGTTATTAGAGCATCTCCACTCGTCCCCGACGAGGCCCCGAGCGACGCTTTTTCCATTCGGACGGCAAAATTCGGTTCAGTCGCGTTCCCGGTTCCTCGTTTTCGTCCAGATTTGGACCTTCATCCATCCGGCGAGTCCACGCCATCCCCGGTCCCCCGGGGATCTATCGGGGACTCCGGACGAGTGAAAAGCGGGGAAGGGTCCGATCTGTCGGCGACTCGACACACGAACCCCACCGCCACCTCGCTCAAAATCTCCCCCACCCCTCGTATCTCTCTCGTCGCCGGCACCACCCCGCCGGCTTGTTGCCCAGATTCCGCCGTCCCTCCTTCTCCACCTGCCTATTTTCCGAGGCCTATCTGGCTGCTCCTCCGGCGGCCTGTTTTCCGACTTTGGCCTACTCCTCGTCGCTCGCGGCTCGGGTTGCCTCGACCACGCCCGTCAGGTGTTCGTCCATTTGCCTCGCCGGCCATGGACTCGGACGAAGAGGAGGAGCAGATGTTCGTCGAGCTTATGCGAGAAGAGATGGCAGCCGCCGCCCAAGACGAGGAGTACATGATGATCCTCGGTTGCTTGTCAAGCATGTACGCCGGACTGGCAATGGAAGAACTGTCTGTTTGCGTGCCAGGGAATGTACAAGGGTCACAAAAACGGCTGCACTGTGATACTTGAAGCAGTGGCTACCCATGATCTCTGGATTTGGCACTCTTTCTTTGGTATGATTGGATCCAACAATGACATCAACGTCCTAAACTGCTCCCCGATCTTTTCCAAGCTTGTTGAGGGTCATGCTCCCCCGGTGAACTATGTGATCAATGGTCGACACTACAACAAATGATACTACCTTGCGGACGGTATCTATCCAAAGTGGGCAACATTTGTGAAGACTATCTCGAAACCTAGCACCCCCAAACTTTGCGAGTTTGTGAAGAAACAAGAAGCTTGCCGAAAAGACGTCGAGCGTGCATTTGGTGTCCTCCAGCAGAGATTTGTTGTCGTCTGGTTCCCTGCTATGACTTGGTCCAAAGATTAGATGTGGGAGGTGATGAACTGATGTGTGTGCCTACACAATATGATTATTGAAAATGAGCGAAAACATCCGGTTCCTCTGGCTGAGCAATAAGCACCATATGAGAGAGAGGGACCTCTTGCACAGCCTAATCACCAGGTGCCGACATCATGGGCCGCCTTCATTGCTATGCGCCAGGAGATCCGAGACTCTACAATGCATCAACAGCTGCAAGATGATCTGGTGGAGCACATATGGACGCTCCGAGGCAACGCCAACGCCGACGCGAACTAGTCTATCTTTATTTATTTGTTTGTGTGCTTCATTTGTTTCAGCACTTGTTAAACATTGTACTGATTTTCGCCGAATTTGTTTCAGCAATTTTCTGAATCTTGTTTGCCGAACTTGTTAAATTTTATGTCGAATTTGTTTGAAATATGTCAAATGCCCCAAGTTGGGGGTGACCTGGGGGGGGGACGGCTGGAACTTCGGCGCTCCCCAGGCCAATTTTTCCTCCAATCCGGACGAAACTTTCGCCGGATTTGAGCGTGAGGAGCGCCAACGAGTGGAGATGCTCTTAGTTCCGAATAAGTTCCTTTCGGGTTACAGAATCCCGATTACTATAAAGTAAAATAGCAAACTTCAGGTAGCCCACAGAATCGGGCTATACTATCCCGATAGGGATCAATCGGGTTGGCCTACCCCGATTTCGTCTAATCGGGTTTCGTTTCCCCGACGATGTATTATTTATGCAAATTATCAAAAACGAATATTATTTCTGAAAATAAAGAAAAAAATGTATTATAAAAAAAAATGGCGCAAGCAAGCAACAGACAAACGGACAGCACTAGTGCTGCTGCCTCCTCTTTTTTTTCCCGAAACACAGCACAGATGCTGCTAGTGCATAACTGGATATATATGCCACAAGTGACCAAGAAAGCATCCATCTTTTTCCCTACCCAGAGAAAGTAGCCACTCACTGGTCAATTCCGCTGATTACCCGGAGAGAATCATCATTATCGCGTCGTCCTAAAGACCAGCAGCAGCCTGGAGTGGCGAGGAATATATTCAGCTCTGAAGCAGGTTTCTTAGCAAGACCACAGCAAAAACGCATGAACAAAACCAACTCGATTTGACTGCATGCCCTCATCCACGCCAAACTGGAATAACTGAATGATGGTGATGCATCAACATTGACAGAGCAACGGAATAACCGAATAACAGAAAGTAAAGAACAGCGTGATGGCAAAGCATCCAAGGATCATATATCAGTTGCACACAGTACATAAGTGGAGCATAGGTCTCTAGGACAGGGGAACAAACACGCATAGGTCATGATAAATGCCTCAATTGCAACAACCTGCCTCAATTGCAACGATTGGCATTGGACAGGCAAAATTGTGGGGCTTATTATTGTGTTCCTCCTAGTTGCCACGCCTACCCCGGCCACGACCGCCACGGTAGCCGCCTCCACCTCGGCCACCACCACCACCTCGGCCTCCTCCTCCTCTTCCACCACTGCCCCTGTAGTGGCCACCACCACCACCCTTATTGCCATTTGACTTCTTGCCAATCTTCAGGTCCTCAGGGAGAGGAAGTATGTTGTCGACGCACTTGCGGAAGCTGAAATCGTCAGCAGAGCCATCAACCCTGCGAACGAAGAAACAACGGCTCTGCCACACCGGGTGGTTGCGGATCTCAAAGGCTTCAATGCCTCCTCCAATCTTCTTCTCGGGCTCAGCATGGCCTTTCTTCACCAGGTCCTCCAACACCATTTGCTCATACTGCAAAGCGTAAGATGCAAATTAGCACTCTGCCTCACAATGCAGATGACAATAATGAACTGTCAACTGGAAAATTGAAGCTTGAAGAGCATACAATACATCATAGGCATCTCAAAAGTATGAAGTATAGCTCCCATAAACTAACATAATCCTAAAATGTGGTCAATATGTTAAATTGCATATAAGCAGGTCAAGGGCCAGCCAATTCGAAGTTTCTAAATCAATTTAAACAAGATTACGCCAAAACAACAGATAGACCCAATTCACTTGATTATCATATCATATCATGCCATGCCATGCTGAAGCTATAAGAGTAAATAGCTCACAAGTCTAGCAATGTCAAACAAGAAGGGCAAAAATTTCCATGTCCAATGCATAGCCACCTAGGACCTAAAAACTTGGAAGGTAAGTTAACAATGCTGAGGTAATGGTTTAGATTTTTTTATTAACTCAATATTAACACCAAACCCTTACCAAAAAGAGCATGGCCATGGCACAACCAAACTGAAACTAGCAGTTTATGGCCTACAAAGCACTTGCAGGGAAATGAAGTAGTGAACCAAAGTCTAGCAATGCACACGACATGAAGGGCAACAAAATCCCTGTCCAATGCATAGCCACATAGAAACTAAAAACTTGGAAGGTGAGTTAATAATGCTGAGGCGATGGTTTACATATTTTGTTAACAACTCAATACTAACACTAAGCCCTTACCAATGCACAACCAAATTGAAACACGCAGTTTATGGCCTACAAAGCACTTGCAGGGAAATAAAGTAGTGAACCAAAGTCCCAGCTAGATATCCTTCAGACTGGTAGCGATGTCAACTTCAAATAAAAACATATCAAGGAAGAATTATATCGACCTAATGAGGTTTTCAGTCTTGACTGGAGCTACTTGTCACTGTCATATCAAAGGTAACGATGAACAGATTACTTAACATAAACTTGGGGCAAATACAACATGAAAATAAAACTACATATGCAGCAAAAACAAACACAAAACCACTCAATGAAAATTCACACATGGAAGCCCAATAAATCCAGCCAAAGACCAAAGCCCTTAATTACAAATGTCTAATGTAACTGTATATGAGAAATAAGAAACAGCAGTAAAATAAGTAAAAGATCAACCATGCTTAATCCAAGCACACCAGAACATTGAAACTAATCAAATCAAACCAATAGGTTGCTACTGTGCAGGCAGGACTAACATTACATAAGACTGAACATTTGAGGATACCAAATAGCATTGGAATGCACATAAGCAAACCCTAAAACTTCAATCTTTTCTAGCAGAATAGCGTCCAAAACGGCAACGAACTCACTCAAATTAGAATGCTGTGAGGCCTAAGCATCGCATATAATTAGCTCCAACTTACAACAACACGCCCAACCTTCACTACTGCAAACTTGCAACCTTCGCAGCCCATGCATGAGTCCTATTAGATTACTTGGAGCAAATCAAGCAAATAAGGCTTTGCCTAATCCGGGTCCAGGCACCATGAACTCCTTGAACTAATCAAATCAACCTACCAGCTTCACACTGCCAATAGTCTACAAACTCGTAAGATTAAACTGACTACAAACACATAGCACATCACTGTAAAAGCTTAACAATATGTCAATATGTAACCGCATCAGCGCGAGGCCAGATAACCCTGACGGCCTCACCTTGTTGAAATCAAGCTGCGGCGACCACGAGTGGAGAAGCGCGAAGAAATAGTCGAACATGTCGACGGCCGAGGCGAACTCCTTGGGGCCCAACTTCACGGGCTTCCCTTCATCTGCCTTGGCCCCCTCGTCCTCCTCCCCCTTCACCGCAGCATCCTCCGCCTCCTTCGCATCTTCCTCCACCTTCGCCTTCTTGGCAGGCGCTTCCTCCGCCGCCTCGGTCGCGGCGGCGGCGGCGGCGGCGGCGGAGTCGTCCGCCTCCTCCCGCTCCCTCTTCAGGCTAGGGTTCGCCTCCGGGGCCTCGGTTTCCATGGCTGTTGCTGCGGCGGCGGGTGCCTCGGGTTCAGCCATGGCCGGAGATGGGTGTGGGGGTAGAGGGTAGCCGGAGATCGACGGCTCAGGGCCGGCTCTAGGATTTCGAAGGCCCCAGGGCAAGTTCTATCAATGGGCCCAAGGGAGAAAAAATCAATTGCATAAATGCATGGTTATTTTTTGTGAGCTATTTAACACAAATAATTTTTTAGTCGCATCAAAATTTCGATAAATTTTCTTGCCTTCATCTCAAACCATTATAGAAGCTACAGTGAAATAAGTAAGAGAAATAGGGTGAGGAAAAACCTCCAAGCCTCAAGTAATCAATTAATCATGAGAAATAAGCTGAAATTGACCAAGAACGGACAAACCGAACGGAAGCATTTGCAGCCTCACATTGCTGCGGAAAGAAAGAACAAACAGTCACATTGTTGTATAAAGAAAGATCAAACAGTCAGAAATTGATAATTTTGATTAAACACGAAAACCTAGAGTCAGCTAGCAGGGTCTTGTTGAGTTTTCGATCCGAGATTTACCTGCTGATCTTGATCTCTCCCTAATCCCATGAACCTATGCCTCGGTCTCAGACTATTCGAGATTTACTAGTGGTGCTTCATTAGCCGAATAGGGATTAGGGATTTCAGGCATGAGGCAAGGGAAGGTGAGGCGAAAGGCGACCTCCGTGCTTAATTAGATTGAGGGAAGTCAATCCGAGCGATCGATTCCTGGAAGCCTGGCCTAGCTGTGCATGAAAACATGGGCATCTTCTTTTTTTCCTTCTACTCTACCGTAGTTAGTATATGCAGCAGATATGGGCCCCTACATTCGATGGGCCCCAGGCCGTCGCACCTCTTGCCCTGGGCCAGAGCCGGCCCTGCTCGGACGGGGAGGCGGAGGCGGTGGCGGTGGCTGCGGCGTGTTTGTAGGGTTTTGGGGGTTCTGTGTGGAGAATCGAGTGCTTAGAGCATCTCCACTGGTTGGCGATCCCCAGGCCCCAAATCCGGCGATATTTTCATCCGAATTGGAGGAAAATTTGGTCTGGGGAGCGTCGAAGTTCCAGCTGCCCCCCCCCGGTAAGAAACCCCCACCCTCGATCATTTGACATATTTCAAACAAATTCGACATAAAATTTAACAAGTTCGGCGAACAAGAGTCAGGAAATTGCTGAAACAAATTCGGCGAATATCAGTACAATGTTTAACAAGTGCTGAAACAAATGAAGCACACAATTTCACAAGTTTTGAAACAAATTAAGACAGACTAATTGGCGTCGGCGTTGGCGTTGCCTCGGAGCGTCTATATGTACTCCACCAGATCATCTTGCAGCTGTTGATGCATTGTAGAGTCTCGAATCTCCTGGCGCATAGCAATAAAGGCGGCCCATGATGTCGGCATCTGGTGATTAGGTTGTGCAAGAGGACCCTCTCTCTCATATGGTGCTTCTTGCTCAGACAGAGGAACCGGATGTTTTGATCATTTTCAATAATCATATTGATGTATATTGCGTATACGTGGCTATAACCTACTTGGACAAATCTCATGTATGTCGGTTTCCTTTTGTGAAGTAACACACCATCATACACACATGCGTGCTCACGCTAACACGCCTCCTGATCATTCAGCCTAACCTTAGGTTCTCATTAAGGCATAATATTCTTTAGTGGAATTCATGGATATTAAGGTGCATGTGGTGACTTCATCAATCTCAAGACCCGCTGAATCAGTTTTTTTTAACTCATTTTCTCGAAGGTGTTTATAGAGTATGTATTATATCATTATGCATGTGATTTAGTATTATGAGTCTATTATTTCGTTATTTGTTGAATGGAGAAAACACGCTCCATATTAATATTCATCAACATCCGCACTCGCATCCGTATTTATTTTAAAAATATGAGAATGGATATAAGAAGAACACTATTCAATCCGCACCCAATCAATTTCCACCCTTAGTCAAACCTAATCACAATGTGAAATTAGTCCTGCAACTACGCCTGGCCTGTAAATCAATCTCTTGCAAGTTGCAAGCTGCAGAACAGTCAAATGAACCACACCAGTAAAACAGTTGCCAGCAAATTAATTCCCTAGTCGTATCGACACGTATACAGTAGAAACACAGCACACACCACACGTGACATAGTCCGATGCCACTTCCCATTATTTCACACACTAGAAAATTGAGCCACAAATCATCAATTAACAAGAAGACGACGCCAGCGCGCGTCGAGATTAATTAATAAACTAATTTCATGCATGGAGACGCTAAACTTCGTGTCGCGCGCCACAAATCTCAGTTGCAGGACTCGCGCGCGAATCCCACCCGGGAGTTGGCGGCGTCGAAGACGACCCTGACGTTCTGCTGCTGCAGGTTGGCGATGCCGATGACGTTGACGACGGCGTTCACGTTCTGCGGCGCCTCGGCCATGGCCAGGCACGCGAGCGGCGTGGCGCTGCTGTGGATGAGCGTGTTCTCCATCGGCAGCGCCAGGTCCACGCCGCCGTCCATGTGGATGGTCACGGCCGGCGCGCCCCCGGCAGCCACCTCGTCGGTGTTGAATCACGTGTCGAAGGCACCCAGCGACGTGTACCCGCTCGGAGCAGCCACGTGGCGGCGGAACTCCTCCCGCAGCGCCGCGTACACGGGCGCCGTCCACCGCGTGATCATCGTGCCTGAGTCGATCACCGTGTCGGCGCCGGTGCTGGGGTCGAACGCGAACGACCCTGCGGGGACCTTCACGGGGGACCGGCCCACGCTGAGCCCGGTCACGTTCACGTATTACAGCGACGAGCGGTGCGGGTTCTTCATCATCGGCGTGTACCTGGCGCGCGTGGGCTGGCCGGCGGCGCCCAACCGGAGGGAGCCGGAGAAGTAGTAGGACTTGTAGCTGTTGAAATATTGGGCCCACTTTTAGTGGCCCAAATTAGATTTCAGTTTTTCCTATAAATCTCAAAGCCCACTTAGTGGCAGCCTTGTGAGTTTGAGCCCAAGTTGGTGGTAGCTCACTAGGGAGTGGCAAGAGGTGGGAAGTTTAGTCCCACATGGAAAGTTGGGAGGAAGTTAGACCACCTTATAAGATGGGTTGTTCCACCACTGGTAAGTGAGTGAGAATAGGAGTGCTACACGCGCGCTCCTCCTCCTCCTCGCTCGTCTCGTCTCGACACGTCACGACACGCTCGTGGTGAGTGGATTGAGTCTCGAGCCGAGACTTTCCTTACTTTTTGCAGCTCAGGAAAACGAACAGAGTCCTAGACGGACGCGTCACAGTTAGTCGGTTCGGGTCGCTCCCGGATCGTGGGCTATCCGTAATCGACTCGGGTTTCCGAGCCTATATAATCTCCCGCCCGGCTACCGCAGTAAACACATCCAATACACGAGTTAGGGTTTCCACCTCTCTCCGCTTGCGCCGCCATCGTAGCCTACTCCATCCCGTGAGCCGACGTGCATCGGCGAACGGGAGAGCAGAGTCTCCGGAACCGCTCGTCCTTGCGATCTCGTACGGGAGAGGGCGGATTAGGTTTTTGGGAAGCGCTCGCGCGACTCGCTCAAGTTCTTCATCACGGGTCGCCTTCCGTCCAAGTCGGGCGGTGCTGCTCTACCGTCGTCTTCAACGCCGTCTACTTCGACCCGTCGTCCCCGTCGTCAACAACGTTGTCATCAACAACGTTACCGCTGCGACATCATCCGCTACACCTCCACCGCCACCTCCACCGGATCGGTACGTGCGACATATCTCGATCTGTTTAGCGATGGATGCTTTACCGTTTGCGCTGCTCGCTACTCATGTTGATTAATGCATCTAGTATGTTTGAGTTTCACATGTTAGTAGTTGCTGCCATCATGTTTTATATTCGGAATTAATCATGGAAATTGTGCCTAATTATCCAACAATCCAAAAACCTAATTGTAGGCAATTTCCGAGTTAACAATGGCTGGTTTTGTTGATGCACTCGAGGCCGGATAAGTTCACCGGTGTGCACTTTAAGAGGTGGCAAGTTAAGGCCACGCTCCGGCTTACTCATCTCGAAAGTGTTCGAAGTTAGTGATGGTTTACCCGAAGGAACTATATCCGACCAAGATCGAACAAGTTCAAGGAAAACAATACTCTCTTTGTCGGATGCGTTCGAGTATTCTTGTCGATCATCTCGTGTGATGTGTACATGCACATAACAGATGGTAAAGAGCTCTGGGATGCACCGAATGCTAAATTCGGTGCAACCGATGCGGCCAGTGAACTGTACATCATGGAGAGCTTCCATGACATCAGGATGGTAAACAACCGTTCTGTAGTCGAACAAGCTCATGAGATACAGTGCATTGCGAAAGAGCTTGAACTCCTTAAGTGTGCCTTACCTGACAAGTTTTGGCTGGATGCATCATCGCTAAGTTGCCCCCTTCATGGAGGAACTTTGCCACAACTCTCAAACACAAGAGACAGGAGATATCAGTTGAAAATCTGATAGCGTCTCTTGATGTTGAGGAGAAAGCTCGGGCTAAGGATAATACCGAGAAAGGAGAGGGTCGGTCTAGCGCCAACATGGTGCAGAAGAAACCCTACAGCAAGAATAAAGGGAATAACAAGCCCTCCTTCAATAAGCCTATGAAGACTACAACCTTCAAGAAGAAGAAGATGATAAACAAAGCAGATCTGAGCTGCTTTACCTGTGGAGAGGTTGGCCACTTTTCTAAGGACTGTCCAGAGAGGGCGGACCGCAAGAAAAAGGCAAGGCAAGTCAACACGGTGACCGCTAGCAATGCTGATGGGTACGGTAATCTCTTTACTGTTCTTTCGGTATTTCAATCTCCATGTTGGTGGATTGATACAGGTGCTAATGTTCATGTGTGTGCTGACATATCCATGTTCACTTCTTACCCGGTCGCCCGGGATTCTTCCGTCTTGATGGGGAATGGGTCACATGCTTCGTTCGTGGTGTTGGCACGGTAGATGCGAAGTTCACTTCGTGGAAGATCGTGCGGACTGAGGAACGTGCAGCATGTCCCTACTATGAACAAGAATCTCGTTAGCGGCTCCCCTTCTATGCGAGAGATGGGTTTAAGGTTGTTTTAGAGTCGAATAAAGTAGTTGTTTCCAAGTTTGGACAATTTATTGGTAAAGGCTATGAGTGCGGAGGCTTGTTCCGCTTTTCGCTTTCTGATTTCAGTAATAAGTCTGTAAACCATATTTGTGGCAATGTTAGTGATGATACCAGTGTTTGGCATTCTCGTTTGTGTCACATTAATTTTGGTTTAATGTCTCGGCTATCCAGTTTAAGTTTAATTCCGAATTTCACCATTGCCAAAGGTTCTAAGTGCCATAGTTGTGTGCAATCAAAGCAACCTCGGAAGCCTCACAAGGCGGCCGAGGAGAGAAACTTGGCACCTCTAGAACTCATACATTCCGATCTATGCGAGATGAATGGTGTGTTGACAAAAGGTGGAAAGAGATATTTCATGACATTGATTGATGATGCGACTAGATTTTGCTATGTTTATTTGTTGCGAACTAAAGATGAAGCTTTAGACTACTTTAAAATTTATAAGGCCGAAGTTGAAAATCAACTAGAGAGAAAGATCAAGCGTCTTAGGTCGGATCGTGGTGGCGAGTATTTTCCTAAAATCTTTGATGAATTCTGTGAGGAACATGGTATTATTCATGAGAGGACGCCTCCCTATTCGCCCGATCAAACGGGGTTGCCGAGAGGAAAAACCGCACGGCGGTCGACTTGGTGAATTCCATGTTAGCCACTGCTTGGTTTATCAAAGGCATGGTGGGGGAGGCTTTGTTGACTACATGTCATGTCCTGAATAGAGTTCCTAACAAGAATAAAGATGAAACCCCTTACGAGGAGTGGTCTGGGAGAAAACCATCACTTTCGTATTTGCGCACATGGGGATGTTTGGCGAAAGTCAATATTCCAATTACTAAGAAGCGCAAACTCGGACCAAAGACGAGTGGATTGTATCTTTCTAGGTTATGCTCCGCGGAGTGTAGGCTATAGATTTTTAGTAGTTCAATCTGAAGTACCTGATATGCATGTTGACACTATCATGGAATCTCGTGATGCAACATTCTTTGAGAATATGTTTCCTATGAAAGATATGCATAGCATTGCTAGAATTTCTACTGAGATAGTTCCTGAATCTAGTACGTCTAATGAGTATTTTGAACAATCACATGAGATTGTTATTGAGAAGGATGACAATGAAGCTCCTAAACGGAGCAAGAGACGGAGGATTGAAAAATCCTTTGGTGATGATTTCATTGTGTACCTTGTGGATGATACTCCCTGATGCGTGTAGTTGACACGTCCGTTGGGAACCCCAAGAGGAAGGTGTGATGCGCACAGCGGCAAGTTTCCCTCAGTTAGAAACCAAGGTTTAATCGAACCAGTAGGAGTCAAGAAGCACGTTGAAGGTTGATGGCGGCGGGATGTAGTGCGGCGCAACACCGGAGATTCCGGCGCCAACGTGGAACTCGCACAACACAACCAAAGTACTTTGCCCCAACGAAACAGTGAGGTTGTCAATCTCACCGGCTTGCTGTAACAAAGGATTAACCGTATTGTGTGGAAGATGATTGTTTGCAGAGAAAATAGTAAAAACAAGTATTGCGGCAGATTTGTATTTCAGTATTAAAAGAATGGACCGGGGTCCACAGTTCACTAGAGGTGTCTCTCCCATAAGATAAAAGCATGTTGGGTGAACAAATTACGGTCGGGCAATTGACAAATAGAGAGGGCATAACAATGCACATACATGACATGATAAGTATAGTGAGATTTAATTGGGCATTACGACAAAGTACATAGACCGCCATCCAATCGCATCTATGCCTAAAAAGTCCACCTTCGAGGTTATCATCCGAACCCCCTCCAGTATTAAGTTGCAAAGCAACGAGACAATTGCATTAAGTATGGTGCGTAATGTAATCAACAACTACATCCTCGGACATAGCGCCAATGTTTTATCCCTAGTGGCAATAGCACAACACAACCTTAGAACTTTACGTCACTCGTCCCGAGTGTCAATGCGGGCATGAACCCACTATCGAGCATAAATACTCCCTCTTGGAGTTAAAAGTAAAAACTTGGCCGAGCCTCTACTAGAAACGGAGAGCATGCAAGATCATAAACAACACATATGTAATAACTTGATAATTAACATGACATGGTATTCTCTATCCATCGGATCCCGACAAACACAACATATAGAATTACGAGATAGATGATCTTGATCATGTTAGGCAGCTCACAAGATCCAACAATGAAGCACAATGAGGAGAAGACAACCATCTAGCTACTGCTATGGACCCATAGTCCGGGGGTGAACTACTCACTCATCACTCCGGAGGCGACCATGGCGGTGTAGAGTCCTCCGGGAGATGAATCCCCTCTCCGGCAGGAGTGCCGGAGGAGATCTCCAGAATCCCCCGAGATGGGATCGGCGGCGGCGGCGTCTCGGTAAGGTTTTCCGTATCGTGGTTTTTCGCATCGGGGGTTTCGCGACGGAGGCTTTAAGTAGGCGGAAGGGCGAGTCGGGGGCCCGACGAGGGGCCACACCATAGGACGGCGCGGCCCCCCTAGGCCGCGCCGCCACGTGGTGTCGCCACCTCGTGGCCCCACTTCGTATGTTCTTCGGTCTTCCGGAAGCTCCGTGGAAAAATAGGCCCTCGGGTCTTCGTTTCGTCCAATTCCGAGAATATTTCGTTACTAGGATTTACGAAACCAAAAACAGCAGAAAACGAGAACCGGCACTTCGGCATCTTGTTAATAGGTTAGTTCCAGAAAATGCACGAATATGACATAAAGTGTGCATAAAACATGTAGGTATCATCAATAATATGGCATAGAACATAAGAAATTATCGATACGTCGGAGACGTATCACTCCCACGTCCATTGCAGAGGCATATGCATCTCCAGATGCAGATGACTGGAAAGAAGCTGTCCATAATGAGATGGACTCGATTCTTTCTAATGGAACTTGGGAGTTGTCGGAACGACCCCACGGATGCAAGCCTGTAGGCTGCAAATGGGTGTTCAAGAAGAAGCTAAGACCGATGGTACTATTGAAAAGTACAAGGCGCGGCTTGTAGCGAAAGGCTACACACAGAGAGAAGGCGAAGATTACTTCGACACCTATTCACCTGTCGCTAGACTTACCACCATTCGAGTACTACTATCCATGGCTGCCTCCTATGGTCTTATCGTTCATCAAATGGACGTGAAGACAACTTTCCTTAATGGAGAGTTGGAAGAGGAAATCTGTATGGATCGGCTCGATGGGTTTGTAGTAAAAGGTGAAGAAAGAAAGGTCGCAAGTTGCTGAAATCTTTATATGGCCCGAAACAAGCACCTAAGCAATGGCATGAGAAGTTTGACGAACTTTAACTTACGTAGGCTTTGTTGTCAATGAGGGCTGACAAGTGCGTTTACTATCGCCATGGTGGGGGCGAAGGTGTTATACTATGTTTGTATGTGGATGATATTCTGATCTTTGGTACAAACATGAAAGTAATACACGAGGTCAAGTCTTTCTTGTCAAAGAGCTTTGATATGAAAGATGCAGGAGAAGGCGATGTGATTCGAACATCAAGCCGATTAAGAACGAGAGTGGGATTACTCTAACGCAATCCCATTATGTTGAGAAGATCTTGAGCCGGTTCGGCTATATTGATAGCAAGCCTTCTTCAACACC
Organism: Lolium rigidum; assembly: GCF_022539505.1. NCBI lineage: Eukaryota > Viridiplantae > Streptophyta > Magnoliopsida > Poales > Poaceae > Lolium > Lolium rigidum. The sequence continues at coordinate 112,208,971 of NC_061508.1, read as the reverse complement.
TTATGATCCCGAGTGTGACACTACGCAAGAACCGGCGGATTGCCATAGATCAATTGAGATATTCTCGGATCGTTGGCTCACTCATGTACTTAGCGAGCGCGACTAGACCCGACATCTCTTTTGTCTGTTAGCAAGTTGAGTAGGTTCATGTCAAACCCGGGTACTCGATCATTGGCATGCACTTGATAGGGTCATGCGCTACCTATGTGGTACAATGAGTTATGGGATTCACTATTCGGGGCACCCGACTGTGCTTGAAGGATATAGTGATTCGAATTGGATCTCGGATGTAGCCGATGCGTACGCCACAAGTGGGTATGTATTTACCTTTGGAGGTGGCGCGAGTATCATGGAGATCTTGCAAGCAAACCATATTGACGAGGTCAACTATGGAAGCGGAACTTCATTGCTTTAGACACAACCACTTGTTGAATCGGAATGGTTGCGTGAGCTCTTGATTGACTTGCACTGTGGTTGAAAAACTCGTTCCGGCAATCCTTTTGAATTGTGACAATCAAGCTGTAATTGTCAAAGTGAACAATTCTAAGGATAACGCGAAGTCATCAAGACACGTCAAGAGACGTTTGAAGTCCGTCGAGGAAATTGCGAAACTCCGAGGTAATAAGCTGTTACATATATTCAAACGGACAAAAACTCAGCGAGATCCCTTTACAAAGGGACTATCACGTAATGTGATAGAAAGTGCATCGAGGAGATGGGTTTGAGACCCGTTGATGTTATGCCATAGTGGTAACCCAACCTTTGTGATCGGAGATCCCGTGAATTAGGACCTGGGAAGAACAAACTAGTGGTTTAATTGAGGAGAGTATTAAGTAACCCTCTCTATGTGAAAATGCACAACTCTCAATTGTCTGTAAGGCGAGGTTGGCAACAAGCCTTAATGTGTTTATGTTGGCTATTTTAGCAAAGGTGTCTGTCCTACGAGCATTCTTGAAATAACACACATATATGAGTCCGATTGTTAAACGTCGCAATCTATGAGATTTGGGTGATCTCTAGTAAACTCATGAAGAGACCACGAAGTATGACACATATGCTTCACCCGCGGGGTAGGCTACTGGCAGCCATGTACTGGTCATGACTTTGAGTGAAACCACTGTTCACGCAAAACTTGCAATTCAAGGCTTAGTCCATTGTTCAAGTGTGAATGGATGTAGCTTAAGGTTCTAGGCGGAAGTTCAACTTAACGGTCTCATCTGAAACACCTGGTATCTAAACAAGCGGCGAGTATTGGTAAATCTCTAAATGGGGATTTGAGATCCGGTGGGGGATTGTTGAAATATTGGGCCCACTTTTAGTGGCCCAAATTAGATTTCAGTTTTTCCTATAAATCTCAAAGCCCACTTAGTGGCAGCCTTGTGAGTTTGAGCCCAAGTTGGTGGCAGCTCACTAGGGAGTGGCAAGAGGTGGGAAGTTTAGTCCCACATGGAAAGTTGGGAGGAAGTTAGACCACCTTATAAGGTGGGTTGTTCCACCACTAGTAAGTGAGTGAGAATAGGAGTGCTACACGCGCGCTCCTCCTCCTCCTCGCTCGCTCGTCTCGTCTCGACACGTCACGACGCGCGCGCCGCGCTCGTGGTGAGTGGATTGAGCCTCGAGCCGAGACTTTCCTTACTTTTTGCAGCTCAGGAAAACGAACAGAGTCCTAGACGGACGCGTCGCAGTTAGTCGGTTCGGGTCGCTCCCGGATCGTGGGCTATCTGTAACCGACTCGGGTTTCCCGAGCCTATATAATCTCCTGCCCGGCTACCGCAGAAACACATCCAATACACGAGTTAGGGTTTCCACCTCTCTCTGCTTGCGCCGCCATCGTAGCCTACTCCATCCCGTGAGCCGACGTGCATCGGCGAACGGGAGAGCAGGTCTCCGGAACCGCTCGTCCTTGCGATCCTGTACGGGAGAGGGCGAATTAGGTTTTTGGGAAGCGCTCGCGCGGCCTGCTCAAGTTCTTCATCACGGGTCGCCTTCCGGTCCAAGTCGGGCGGTGCTGCCTACCGTCGTCTTCAACGCCGTCTACTTCGACCCGTCGTCCCCGTCGTCAACAACGTTGTCATCAACAACGTTCTCGCTGCGACATCATCTGCTACACCTCCACCGCCACCTCCACCGGATCGGTACGTGCGACATATCTCGATGCGTTTAGCGATGGATGCTTTACCGTTTGCGGCTGTCTGCTACTCATGTTGATTAATGCATCTAGTATGTTTGAGTTTCACATGTTAGTAGTTGCTTGCCATCATGTTTTATATTCTGGAATTAATCATGGAAATTGTGCCTAATTATCCAACAATCCAAAAACCTAATTGTAGGCAATTTCCTGAGTTAACAATGGCTGGTTTCTGTCGATGCACTGAGGCCGGATAAGTTCACCGGTGTGCACTTTAAGAGGTGGCAAGTTAAGGCCACGCTCCGGATTACTCATCCGAAAGTGTTCGAAGTTAGTGATGGTTTACACGAAGGAACTATATCGACCAAGATCGGAACAAGTTCAAGGAAAACAATACTCTCTTTGTCGGATGCGTTCCGAGTATTCTTGTCGATCATACGTGTGATGTGTACATGCACATAACGGATGGTAAAGAGCTACGGGATGCACCGAATGCTAAATTCGGTGCAACCGATGCGAGCGATGAACTGTACATCATGGAGAGCTTCCATGACATCGGGATGGTAAACAACCGTTACGTAGTCGAACAAGCTCATGAGATACGGTGCATTGCGAAAGAGCTTGAACTCCTTAAGTGTGCCTTACACGACAAGTTTTGGCTGGATGCATCATCGCTAAGTTGCCCCCTTCATGGAGGAACTTTGCCACAACTCTCAAACACAAGAGACAGGAGATATCGGTTGAAAATCCGATAGCGTCTCTTGATGTTGAGGAGAAAGCTCGGGCTAAGGATAATGCGAGAAAGGAGAGGGTCGAGTCTAGCGCCAACATGGTGCGGAAGAAACCCTACGGCAAGAATAAAGGGAATAACAAGCCCTCCTTCAATAAGCCTATGAAGACTACAACCTTCAAGAAGAAGAAGATGATAAACAAAGCGGATCCGAGCTGCTTTACCGTGGAGAGGTTGGCCACTTTTCTAAGGACTCATCCGGAGAGGGCGGACCGCAAGAAAAAGGCAAGGCAAGTCAACACGGTGACCGCTAGCAATGCTTGATGGGTACGGTAATCTCTTCTTGTTCTTTCGGTATTTCAATCTCCATGTTGGTGGATTGATACAGGTGCTAATGTTCATGTGTGTGCTCGACATATCCATGTTCACTTCTTACCGAGTCGCCGGGATTCTTCCGTCTTGATGGGGAATGGGTCACATGCTTACGTTCGTGGTGTTGGCACGGTAGATCCGAAGTTCACTTCGGGGAAGATCGTGCGGCGAGGAACGTGCGGCATGTCCCTACTATGAACAAGAATCTCGTTAGCGGCTCCCTTCTATGCAGAGATGGGTTTAAGGTTGTTTTAGAGTCGAATAAAGTAGTTGTTTCCAAGTTTGGACAATTTATTGGTAAAGGCTATGAGTGTGGAGGCTTGTTCCGCTTTTCGCTTTCTGATTTCAGTAATAAGTCTGTAAACCATGTTTGTGGCAATGTTAGTGATGATACCAGTGTTTGGCATTCTCGTTTGTGTCACATTAATTTTGGTTTAATGTCTCGGCTATCCAGTTTAAGTTTAATTCCGAATTTCACCATTGCCAAAGGTTCTAAGTGCCATAGTTGTGTGCAATCAAAGCAACCTCGGAAGCCTCACAAGGCGGCCGAGGAGAGAAACTTGGCACCTCTAGAACTCATACATTCGATCTATGCGAGATGAATGGTGTGTTGACAAAAGGTGGAAAGAGATATTTCATGACATTGATTGATGATGCGACTAGATTTTGCTATGTTTATTTGTTGCGAACTAAAGATGAAGCTTTAGACTACTTTAAAATTTATAAGGCCGAAGTTGAAAATCAACTAGAGAGAAAGATCAAGCGTCTTAGGTCGGATCGTGGTGGCGAGTATTTTCCTAAAATCTTTGATGAATTACGTGAGGAACATGGTATTATTCATGAGAGGACGCCTCCCTATTCGCCCCGATCAAACGGGGTTGCCGAGAGGAAAACCGCACGCTGACCGACTTGGTGAATTCCATGTTAGCCACTTGCTGGTTTATCAAAGGCATGGTGGGGGAGGCTTTGTTGACTACATGTCATGTCCTGAATAGAGTTCCTAACAAGAATAAAGATGAAACCCCTTACGAGGAGTGGTGCGGGAGAAAACCATCACTTTCGTATTTGCGCACATGGGGATGTTTGGCGAAAGTCAATATTCCAATTACTAAGAAGCGCAAACTCGGACCAAAGACGAGTGGATTGTATCTTTCTAGGTTATGCTCCGCGGAGTGTAGGCTATAGATTTTTAGTAGTTCAATCGAAGTACACGATATGCATGTTGACACTATTATGGAATCTCGTGATGCAACATTCTTTGAGAATATGTTTCCTATGAAAGATATGCATAGCATTGCTAGAATTTCTCGCGAGATAGTTCCTGAATCTAGTACGTCTAATGAGTATTTTGAACAATCACATGAGATTGTTATTGAGAAGGATGACAATGAAGCTCCTAAACGGAGCAAGAGACGGAGGATTGAAAAATCCTTTGGTGATGATTTCATTGTGTACCTTGTGGATGATACTCCCACGTCCATTGCAGAGGCATATGCATCTCCGGATGCGAGATGAGCTGGAAAGAAGCTGTCCATAATGAGATGGACTCGATTCTTTCTAATGGAACTTGGGAGTTGTCGAACGACCCCACGGATGCAAGCCCGTAGGCTGCAAATGGGTGTTCAAGAAGAAGCTAAGACCTGATGGTACTATTGAAAAGTACAAGGCGCGGCTTGTAGCGAAAGGCTACACACAGAGAGAAGGCGAAGATTACTTCGACACCTATTCACCTGTCGCTAGACTTACCACCATTTGAGTACTACTATCCATGGCTGCCTCCTATGGTCTTATCGTTCATCAAATGGACGTGAAGACAGCTTTCCTTAATGGAGAGTTGGAAGAGGAAATCTATATGGATCAGCCTGATGGGTTTGTAGTAAAAGGTGAAGAAAGAAAGGTCTGCAAGTTGCTGAAATCTTTATATGGCCTGAAACAAGCACCTAAGCAATGGCATGAGAAGTTTGACAGAACTTTAACTTACGTAGGCTTTGTTGTCAATGAGGCTGACAAGTGCGTTTACTATCGCCATGGTGGGGGCGAAGGTGTTATACTATGTTTGTATGTGGATGATATTCTGATCTTTGGTACAAACATGAAAGTAATACACGAGGTCAAGTCTTTCTTGTCAAAGAGCTTTGATATGAAAGATGCGGGAGAAGCCGATGTGATTCGAACATCAAGCTGATTAAGAACGAGAGTGGGATTACTCTAACGCAATCCCATTATGTTGAGAAGATCTTGAGCCGGTTCGGCTATATTGATAGCAAGCCTTCTTCAACACCTTATGATCCCGGTGTGACACTACGCAAGAACCGGCGGATTGCCATAGATCAATTGAGATATTCTCAGATCGTTGGCTCACTCATGTACTTAGCGAGCGCGACTAGACCCGACATCTCTTTTGCTGTTAGCAAGTTGAGTAGGTTCATGTCAAACCCGGGTACTGATCATTGGCATGCACTTGATAGGGTCATGCGCTACCTATGTGGTACAATGAGTTATGGGATTCACTATTCGGGGCACCCAGCTGTGCTTGAAGGATATAGTGATTCGAATTGGATCTCGGATGTAGCTGATCCGTACGCCACAAGTGGGTATGTATTTACCTTTGGAGGTGGCGCGAGTATCATGGAGATCTTGCAAGCAAACCATATTGACGAGGTCAACTATGGAAGCAGAACTTACTTGCTTTAGACACAACCACTGTTGAATCGGAATGGTTGCGTGAGCTCTTGATGGACTTGCTCGTGGTTGAAAAACCTATTCCGGCAATCCTTTTGAATTGTGACAATCAAGCTGTAATTGTCAAAGTGAACAATTCTAAGGATAACGCGAAGTCATCAAGACACGTCAAGAGACGTTTGAAGTCACGTCGGGAAATTGCGAAACTCCGGAGTAATAAGCTGTTACATATATTCAAACGAGACAAAAACACTGCGGATCCCTTTACAAAGGGACTATCACGTAATGTGATAGAAAGTGCATCGAGGGAGATGGGTTTGAGACCCGTTGATGTTATGCCATAGTGGTAACCCAACCTTTGTGATCGGAGATCCCGTGAATTAGGACACGGGAAGAACAAACTAGTGGTTTAATTGAGGAGAGTATTAAGTAACCCTCTCTATGTGAAGATGCACAACTCTCAATTGCTGTAAGGCAGGTTGGCAACAAGCCTTAATGTGTTTATGTTGGCTATTTTAGCAAAGGTGCTGTCCTACAGAGCATTCTTGAAATAACACACCTATATGAGTCCGATTGTTAAACGTCGCAATCTATGAGATTTGGGTGATCTCTAGTAAACTCATGAAGAGACCACGAAGTATGACGCATATGCTTCACCCGCGGGGTATGCTACTGGCAGCCATGTACTGGTCATGACTTTGAGTGAAACCCTGTTCAAGCAAAACTTGCAATTCAAGGCTTAGTCCATTGTTCAAGTGTGAATGGATGTAGCTTAAGGTTCTAGGCGGAAGTTCAACTTAACAGTCTCCGCTGAAACACTGGTATCTAAACAAGCAGCGAGTATTGGTAAATCTCTAAATGGGGATTTGAGATCTGGTGGGGGATTGTTGAAATATTGGGCCCACTTTTAGTGGCCCAAATTAGATTTCAGTTTTTCCTATAAATCTCAAAGCCCACTTAGTGGCAGCCTTGTGAGTTTGAGCCCAAGTTGGTGGCATCTCACTAGGGAGTGGCAAGAGGTGGGAAGTTTAGTCCCACATGGAAAGTTGGGAGGAAGTTAGACCACCTTATAAGGTGGGTTGTTCCACCACTAGTAAGTGAGTGAGAATAGGAGTGCTACACGCGCGCTCCTCCTCCTCCTCGCTTGCTCGTCACGACGCGCGCGCCGCGCTCGTGGTGAGTGGATTGAGCCTCGAGCCGAGACTTTCCTTACTTTTTGCAGCTCAGGAAAACGAACAGAGTCCTAGACGGAGGCGTCGCAGTTAGTCGGTTCGGGTTGCTCCCGGACCGTGGGCTATCTATAACCGACTCGAAACGTTCGTGCGACGTGGGCGTGGCCCACGTTGCCTAGGGTTTCCCGAGCCTATATAATCTCCTACCCGGCTACCGCAGAAACAGATCCAATACACGAGTTAGGGTTTCCACCTCTCTCTGCTTGCGCCGCCATCGTAGCCTACTCCATCCCGTGAGCCGACGTGCATCGGCGAATGGGAGAGCAGGTCTCCGGAACCGCTCGTCCTTGCGATCTCGTACGGGAGAGGGCGGAGTAGGTTTTTGGGAAGCGCTCGCGCGGCCGCTCAAGTTCTTCATCACGGGTCGCCTTCCGTCCAAGTCGGGCGGTGCTGCCTACCGTCGTCTTCAACGCCGTCTACTTCGACCCGTCGTCCCCGTCGTCAACAACGTTGTCATCAACAACGTTGCTCGCTGCGACATCATCCGCTACACCTCCACCGCCACCTCCACCGGATCGGTACGTGCGACATATCTCGATCCGTTTAGCGATGGATGCTTTACCGTTCTTGCGCTGCTGCTACTCATGTTGATTAATGCATCTAGTATGTTTGAGTTTCACATGTTAGTAGTTGCTGCCATCATGTTTTATATTCTGGAATTAATCATGGAAATTGTGCCTAATTATCCAACAGTAGCTGGGCAGACAGTAGGAGAAGACGCCGTTGTACATGTTCCCTACCTGGGATAGCAGAGCCATGGGGCCCCGGCCGAGACCCAGTAGCCCCTGCCTCGGCAGGTTGGACGTCGGCCCGGTCACCGAGCCGACGCAACCGAAGGCGTAGTTGGGGATGGCGTCCTTGCCCAGGCGCAGCCAGTCGGCCGGCCGGCCGACGCGTCGAAGGAGCGTCGGCGAAGGGCTTGGAGAAGGCGCGGGACGGCAGCGGCGTGGCGGCTGTCGTAGGGGTCCCGGGACGGGCAGGGCTGGCCCCGGAGGACGGAGCACATGGTGGAGGAGCAGGGGAGGGGCGCGTAGGAGGTGGAGTTGGCCGGGACGAAGAGGCTGCCGGTCGGGCGAGGTGCCGCACGGGGAGCGAGTGCGCCCGAGGTGGCGTCGGCACCGGTGTCGAGGGCCGGGAGGATGGGCTGCGCCCAGGGAACCGAGGCCGGCGCGCACGACGTAGGAGGGCGGGGTCTGGCCGGAGGCGACGGGCGCGGAGGTGACGCCGGTGGAGGCGGCCTTGGAGGAGAGGAAGAGGAGGCGCGCGTTGTCGTCGCGGGCTAGTGCGATGATGGACTCGAGCGGGAAGGAGGACGGTGGGTGCACATTGTGGTAGACGGAGAGGTCGGCGGCCGCGGCAGCGTTGGCCGCGAGGAGGAGGAGCAGAGGGATGGGAGTGGCCGCCATGGTGGCTTGGTGGGTTAGATTGGACTTCCGGGAGAGTGTTAGTCTCCGTGAGGGAGTGAGGAGTGTGAGGTGGGTTTATATAGGGGTTTCAGCCTTCTTCTTTTTCTAATAAAGAACGCTTTATAATTACTTAAAAGTTTAAGCATTACATCTAACTTCTACATAGCGAAGATGCACATAGTCATTCAAAATCTGACGAATAACACATGAAAATAAAAGTTCAACCGAAGAAGACACAAATGAAGGTGCAATTGCATCTAAGGCGATGATGGTTCTATTCGAAGACTATGTTGTCATCCATGTTGGAAAATAAATTATTTCGTCGTGTCCTCCAACCGTGTAGACACATCCATAAACAGGTCTTTATTCTCCGTCCACACCATGAACGGAGCAAAGTGGTACACCGGTAGATAACATGCATCAGAAAAGAATTTTTATAGTTAAAAACCTTGTCATTTCTACATAGACAAAACGACCAAATTACGGCAACCGCTCCAATCCTAATAAGTATTTTAAACCTATGGTCCACCCCTTTAAGCCAATTGCTGAAAATATTAGCAATGCTACGTCGTAGGTATAAGGTTGAACTTATTTAAATGATTGACCATATAGCTCACGCAAATTGACATTGAAAGAAAAGATGTTTTATCCTATAATCATCTTCATGACAAAAAAGACATTTCGTACATGCATGCCAATTGCGCTTAGCAAGGTTATCCTTAGTGAGAATAGCCCATCTGCGAAGATACCATGCGAAAAACTTTATTTTAAGTGGTATCTTCATTTTTCAGATCATCTTATTATTATTTATCGGTTCAACATGCTAAATCAATAAACTGTACATGGAATCCACCGAGAATATACCATTCTCATTTAAGTTCCAACGGAACTCATCAGACCTGCGTTAGATGAACGAAAGCCAAACATAGTAGCAATGCATTTCAGGATACAACCCGGGGTCCAACAAGATCTGGTCTGAGCAACACATCTGGTGGGAATGATCTCAATACCTTATCTAAGGTATCACCCTTGTGACGCACAATGTTTATATATAGTTGGATATTATTCGCGAAGTGTGGTATTACCTAACAAGTTATCCTCACAAGTTATCCTCACAGAATCGTATCTCACATCCATCCTTAATAGAGAAAGTGCTATATGGGAAGAAGTACTTCTTCGTCGCCATGAGGCCCACCCAGAAACGTGAATCCCCAGATTCCAATATATATGAGAGATTGCACATGAGCCAACATACTTTCGTTTTAGTATTGTTTGCCAAGCCCCTTCCTTAGAAAGGAGCTTGTACAACCATTTACCAAGAAGGGCCTTGTTCTTAACCTCAAAGTCATGAATGCCTAGCCCTCTTTGGTCTTGGGTCGGCATACAACACTCCATTTTGTGAGTTGGTACTTCTTTTTCAAACAGATCCCTGCCCAAAAAAACCTTGAACGGAAGTAGTCCAACTGTTGCAAGACTCCTCTGAGAATCTGGAAGAAGGAAATCGTATACAACACCATATTCCTAAGTACCGAATTTATGTGAACCAATCTTCCCATAGGGAGAGTAACTTTCATTTCCATACGTTTTTGCAGTATTTCCATTCGGCTATTGTCAGTCTTCGAAAATGAATCAGAATACCCAAATAGTTAATAGGAAATTGCCCTAAACCACATCCAAAAATGTCAACATATAGATGGGCATCGTCCCGGGCCTCACCAAAACCAAACCAATTCGCTCTTATGAAAATTAATCTTCAAGCCTGATAATATATTGCTCGAAAGCTGATAATATCAATTTTAGATTCCTCGCTTTCTTTAGATCTGTTTCATAGAAAGAATCGTTCGTCGGCATATTGAAGGACAGATAGGCCAAGGGATTTTAGCCTTCTTAGTTACCAATATTTTTTGTGGGCATTCAGGAAAACTCTTGTCTGGGATCTTTATTTTCATCGGAGTTTCATTTTATCCTTCAGTGACTAAAATCTACTACAGTACAATTTAGATGTGTATATCTAGCTCATCGATGTTCCAATTGATCGTTCTTCAGTAAAATGTCTTGGGATCCCCAACCAAGTACCGACAGGCACAGGCGTCGGCCGCCACGGAATTTCACCTTGGTAGCAGCATGCACGGCGGGCACCATGACCTCTTGGATTCCAGCCTAGTGCCTGACACCCTATTCACGGGTCAACATGGAGACAAGTTCTCGTCACATTCACACATCTCGTCGATCGAACGATCGCTAGGTAGCAGTAGCAGCAAGTTGGCATGGCGCCTCCTATCTTGTTATCATCAATCCGTCGCTCTTGGCTCTACACGTTATCTTGCACATCGAAATATCGCTGCATATATATGCCTCATTCCTCACCGACAGTACGTGCAGTACGATGCGCGTGCTATTGTGCCGTGGTACTCGATCGGCTACACGTGAATCGATCGATCGGATACAGATGCTCAAGGGGTCACATGAATTGGCCTGACGCCCTCCTTCACGAGCGCGGGGCACCTCCAGCTTGTTGCGAGGTGAACTTCACTCTCGACTCTGGTTGCCCGTGGATGCAAGTGCAAGTGCAATTAATCCTTGAGGTCGATCCGTCCTCTCTTACACGAATTCGTGTCACTGGTACACCTCTGGCTGACGAGCTGAATGATCACATTTTGCTAGTGCTTGATATGGACGCCTGAGCTGTCAGCACTATTAACAAAGACGCAGAACATGCCATGCATGCATACGCGAACACTCATCATCCCTTCATTTAATCATCGATCATTCATGACAAGCATATACCGTTCCAGGACTATGGACAAACAAATGCATCATTGTAGTGGCGGAGCTTGGGAGAAAATGCAGAGCGAAATGCAATACATGAGGATTTGGGGGAGGGGGGGGGGGGGGCAAAAGTCTAAATTTTTTTCTTCCAGGATCCCTTCATAGTTTGCTAAAAAGCTTGGGGGCAGTGGCCCCCCGGGCTTGCACTAAGCTACGCCCCTGCATCACTGTATCAAAAAACCACTTTTGAACTTGGGATCATATGCTCTTGGTACCCGAGAAAACATTTTAAAAAAAGTTTAAAAAATCTGAACAAAAAATTGGCGCATGTACGATATGTATGCACGCTGAGTTTCGTGGAAAATTGACATTTTTTGTGTCCTGTGTGAAAAAGGTAAAGAAATATTTTATGAAAAGCTTTATTAAGCACCAAAATTTGTCTTTTCGCACATGACACAAAAAATATCGGTTTCCGGTGAAATGACTTTGTGGGCCCATATAATACCGAGATGTACGCGTTAATTTTTTTCAGAAATATTTATTGTTTTGAACTATGTTTACAAGTCATCTAAAAAACCCGGAGCATATACTTCCAAGTGCAAAACCGCTTCGTCCAAAACTGTACATGGAAGTTACCTGCATACCCAAGGTAGCAAAAAATTAAGAAGACGACCGATCTTTCGATGAGGAAGAGAACCCCTTCAGATTGTCTTGCTCCATACGAGTTCCATAATTTTTGCAGTGGTTTAAAACCACGACAAGAATTATGGAAATGAGAAGTATGTCATTGCAAGCCAAACTACGCTCCTAGTCATCTCGCGACTAAACAAAACAATGTGTCACACACATGCTAATCCCCGGTAAATGATCTGATTATTATACAGTACTCCATATACCCCACGCAGCCGCGTGTAGCTTCTACATCTATCAGTCACCTCCAAACGGCGGCAGGTCACGGGCTCCTTGGCCGCTTACGGCGATGCATGTGCAGACAACACTCGCCACCCCTCGTTCTTACCCTGTACTGTTGCAAGGGAAAAACCCTTGGACACTTCTATGCTAATTTCAGAGCTAGTAATAATGCACTTTTGTTCTGTCTATGCATATGAATGCAAAATCTTGCAGTTGCAGAGATCGGATCCAATCCCCAAAACACGCTGTGTGGGCTGATCGACTAGGAAATTATGTTTCCCCTTGAAATATCTCGCGGGATTGTTCAATGCACGAGCTAGCTATGCATGCATGCTCTTCTCGTGCAGACCGCCGGCAGCCCGACAGTAGCAAAATGAAGTACGCGAGCGACCGCGCGTGAGCAAGAGACAAAACGCGAGTACCCCCTCGCGTTTCTAATTCCCTCCGGCCCGACGAGTTTTTAGGGGGATTACCATGCTAATTCCGTTTCATCCCGGCCTGCCGAACGGTGTTTGTAGATTTCCAAGGTGTATTATTGGATTGGTCCGGTGAAATACACTCCAAACCCAGCAGAAACGCGAGTACCGAACAAGGCCTGACGGGTCTGACCTGGGAATTGTGTTTACCCGTGGTCTCATTTTTGTGGATTTCTCAAATGAAATGATGACCCAATTCTGTGGCAACCAAACAACCCACTTATGAAATTTTAAAATGAATGACAGAATTCTGGGCCTAAATAATGGATACCAAACGAGCTCTTAGTTTATTTTCTGGGTGTGGCTATTCTTAGTTGCAACCGTATGAGTAACTAACTCGCTCGTGAAGCAAATCTTATTATCCGGACGATTTTTACAACTGAGATTTTTTAATTGTAATAACAATCGAACTTGCAACTCACATGCACGAGTCACGAGTAAATAAAACAAAATAGTGTAAAACTTAACTGAGCATGAACTTAGTTTTCACACGCAACCCGGCCCAACTCCAAAACTCAATTCCTCATCCGACCGAACTGCCGACAACCTCGGTTGATAGTACAACCACTAACCTATAAACCGGTCTCCCAACTACACCACGAGACCGGTAAGAAAGAAATCCTATCAAGAGAAAACTTTAACCTTGTGCATTCCACTTGAGCTTGATGATGACGATCTTGACCGCAACAATATGGAACACCCTTCTTGTTTCTGCTAGATTGATGGAGATTTGTGGATTGCTCCCCCATAATCTACTATGGGAGAGCTTCTTCTTAGACACATCTTCACATATCCATGATCACCATATGGATGGAAAGCTCAAACTCATGATCTCCTCGGGATGGATCATCTTTAACTTGCACACCCTTTCTTCTTTTTTCATCTTGTTGATGTCTTCAAAATACACATAAGACCTCACCCAATCTTCCTCTTCAAGACATACTTGTCACTTGATCTTCGTCAATTTCTTCTTATTGCAACCTTGAAGCCAAAATATGGTTCAAGCATTGCCTATAGAAAAATCATACAAATAAAACTCAATGCAAACATTAGTCCAGAGGGATTGTCATTAATTACCAAAACCACACATGGGGCTCCATGCTCTTTCATCACCACCGTTGCGAAATCCTGAGCTGGGTAACTTGTGCCTCGCCATCCCGGAAGCTCCCCGCCTTATTCCCATATCTCTCTCTCTACACGTTGTGAGGTACCATCCATGGCGTAATCATCATTCACACAACGACAGTTGGTGCCCACCGTGGGGCAAGAGGCGCTTGGAGCACATATCCGGGCGGGATCCGCCTTCGCAGGCATCGGAGACACCGTCGCCATCGGGCGCGTCCTCTATTCCGTGACATCCCCATCGTACCCAACGACGAGTGTTGGGTTCCAGATAGGAGAATCCCCACCCGGTGCATGATCGTCCCAATCGACGCCATCCACATCTTCATCGGTGACATCGGCGACGACAAAATCGATAAGACGCCAAGACCCATGCGAACCTCCTTTGAGCTAGATATGTACGCATAACATCGATCTAGGCAGGAGCCTCCTCAGGAAGATTCCGCCTTAGATCTAGAAAATTCAAGGCCCACCCAAAATACCCTAGTGCAATAGATAATGGTGGGAGACTAATGCAAATCTGCCTTGTTCACTCATGCGTTTGAGATGCGGAGGTATCACTTCGTCGGCCAAATTACTTCTAGTTCAAAATCTGGTTCCAATGGATCAAAAAAGCAAACGTATTTATCATGGAGGTTTTAGATAATGCATATGAAGACTTAGATACCGGAGCAATGAGCGACGACGACTTTACGGTAGATGTGGAGAAGCTTCAAGGCAAATCAACACAACAAAAACAGTCACAACCTCCAATTACCCAGCAGGTCTTTACAACCATATGAGAGGTGATACCTGGTGACATAGGCATCCCCAATGGGCCTGCCGAAGATAGTACCCGGGGTTTACTGGAGGCCCACGACCCGAAGAATACGAAGCTCGGAGGCCCACTGAAGTGTCGACTTAAAAAGAGTTGTATTAGGAATAAAAGAGATTTGTAACTTTACGGGTCGGACTCAGAGAGTCTCCCGGACTTTGTAACTTGTACTATGAACCTCTCGACTCCACCTCCTATATAAGGGGGAGTCGAGGGAGCAAGAAAGGATCGAAATCATTGTCAACATAACCCTGTTTTTAGCAGTCGAGTTCTTTTCCGGCTGAAACCTTCGAGATCTACTTGCCCTCTACTTTCCTCAAGACCCTAGTCTACAATCTGCAGGCATTGACAAGTTAATACCTTGTCAATTGGCGCCGTCTGTGGGGATTAGAGGCGACAAGGAGCTGATCTCGATGGCACGTTGATGTCTACGCACGCTTCTATTCCTGTAGACAGTGTTGGGCCTCCAAGAGCAGAGGTTTTTAGAACAGCAGCAAGTTTTCCCTTAAGTGGATCACCCAAGGTTTATCGAACTCAGGGAGGAAGAGGTCAAAGATATCCCTCTCAAGCAACCCTGCAATCACAAAGCAAGAAGTCTCTTGTGTCCCCAACACACAAAATACACTTGTCAGATGTATAGGTGCACTAGTTCGGCGAAGAGATAGTGAAATACAAGTAATATGGATGTATATGAGTGGTAATAGCAATCTGAATAAAATATGGCAGCGAGTAAACATGCAACAAAACAGTAAAACAAACGGAGATTCGATGCTTGGAAGCAAGGCCTAGGGATCCTGCTTTCACTAGTGGACACTCTCAACTTTGATCACATAATAAAGCCACTCTACACTCTTTTGTTGGATGATGAACACCACTAATTGTGTAGGATTACACGAACCCTCAATGCCGGAGTTAACAAGCTCCACAATATTCGATATTCATGTTTAAATAACCTTAGAGTACACGATAGATCAACACAACTAAACCAAGTACTAACATAGCATGCACTACTCGTCACCATCACACTATGAAGGAGGAATAGATCACATCAATACTATCATAGCAATAGTTAACTTCATAATCTACAAGAGATTACAATCATAGCCTACGCCAAGTACTACACGATGCACACACTTGTCACCATTACACCGTGGAGGAGGAATAGAGTACTTTAATAACATCACTAGAGTAGCACATAGATGATATTCAACTAGATCACATAAAGAGAGAGATGAACCACATAGCTACAGCGGAGCCCTCAGCCCGGGGGTGAATTACTCCCTCCTCATCATGGAGACAGCGATGGCGGTGAAGATGGCGGTGGAGACGGCGGTGGAGATGACACCGGGGGCAATTCCCCGTCCCGGCAGGGTGCCGGAACAGAGACTTCTGTCCCCCGATTTGGAGTTTCGCGATGGCGGAGGCTCTGGAAGGTTTTCTCTGGTTTCGTCAATCCGTCTAGGGTTTTCGCGACGGAGACCTTAAGTAGGCAGAAGTGCAGCCTCGGAGGGGGCCTGGTGGGCCCACACAATAGGGGGGCGCACCCCACCCCTTGGCCGCGCCGCCCTGGCGTGTGGGGCCCCCCTGGCTCCTCTGCGGTACTTCTTCGATGCTCTGAAACCTTCCGGGAAAAATAAGGTGCTGGGCATTGATTTCGTCCGATTCCGAGAATATTTCCTTACTAGGATTTCTGAAACCAAAAACAGCAGAAAACAGGAACTGGCACTTCGGCATCTCGTCAATAGGTTAGTTCCGGAAAACGCATCAAAACGATATAAAGTGTGCACAAAACATGTAGGTATTGTCATAAAACAAGCATGGAACATAAGAAATTATAGATACGTTTGAGACGTATCAAGCATCCCCAAGCTTAGTTCCTACTCGCCCTCGAGTAGGTAAACGATAACAATGATAATTTCTTAAGTGACATGCTACCAACATAATCTTGATCAACATTATTGTAAAGCATATGAGATGAATGCAGCGATTCAAAGCGATGATGAAGACAATGAGTAAACAAGCTGAATCATATAGCAAAGACTTTTCATGAATAGTACTTTCAAGACAAGCATCAATAAGTCTTGCATAAGAGTTAACTCATAAGAAATAAATTCTTAGTAGAAGGCATTGAAGCAACACAAAGGATGATTAAGTTTCAGCAATTGCTTTCAACTTGTAACATGTATATCTCATGGATAGTTGTCAACACAAAGCAATATAACAAGTGCAATAAGTAAACATGTAAGAATCAATGCACACAGTTGACACAAGTATTTGCTTCTAAGATAGAAAGAATAGGTAAACTGACTCAACAATAAAGTAAAAGAATGGCCCTTCGCAGAGGGAAGCATTGATTGCTATATTTGTGCTAGAGCTTTTATTTTGAAAACATAAAGAGAGCATAAAAATTAACGTTTTGAGCGGTGTTTGTTGTTGTCAACGAATGGTAGCGGGCACTCTAACCCCCTTGCCAGACAGACTTTCAAAGAGCGGCTCCCAGGAAATTTTATTTTTGGATGGCACTCCTTCCAACCTTGCTTTCACAAACCATGGCTAACCGAATCCTCGGGTGCCTGCCAACAATCTCATACCATGAAGGAGTGCCTTTTTATTTTAGTTTTATTTAGATGACACTCCTCCCCACCTTTGCTTTCTCAAGCCATGGCTAACCGAATCCTCGGGTGCCGACCAACAATCACATACCATGGAGGAGTGTCTATTTGTAAATTTATGAAAGTTAATTAATTCGGGGCTGGGAACCCCATTGCCAGCTCTTTTTGCAAAATTATTGGATAAGCGGATGAAGCCACTAGTCCATTGGTGAAAGTTGCCCCAACAAGATTGAAAGATAAACACCACATACTTCCTCATGAGCTATAAAACATTGACACAAATAAGAGGTAATAACTTTTGAATTGTTTAAAGATAGCACTCAAGCAATTTACTTTGGAATGGCGGAGAAATACCATGTAGTAGGTAGGTATGGTGGACACAAATGGCATAGTTTTTGGCTCAAGGATTTGGATGCACGAGAAGAATCCCTCTCAATACAAGGCTAGGCTAGCAAGGTTGTTTGAAGCAAACTGATGTCTACGGGAGCTTCTATTCTTGTAGACAGTGGTGGGCCTCCAAGAGCAGAGGTTTGTAGAACAGCAGCAAGTTTCCCTTAAATGGATCACCCAAGGTTTATCGATCTCGGGGAGGAAGAGGTCAAAGATATCCCTCTCAAGCAACCCCGCAATCACAAAGCAAGAAGTCTCTTGTGTCCCCAACACACCAAATACACTTGTCAGATGTATAGGTGCACTAGTTCGGCGAAGAGATAGTGAAATACAAGTAGTATGGATGTATATGAGTGGTAATAGCAATCTGAATAAAATATGGCAGCGAGTAAACATGCAACAGAACAGTAAATAAGCAGTGTTTGCAGTATTGGAAACAAGGCCTAGGGATCATACTTTCACTAGTGGTCACTCTCAACATTGATCGCATCATAAATAACTCTTTCTCATATGTGCTACATACACTCTTTTGTTGGATGACAAACACCAGTCGTTGTGTAGGGCTACAAGAGCACCTCAATGCCGGAGTTAACAAGCTCCACAACATTCGATGTTCATATTTAAATAACCTTAGAGCATAATAGATCATTGCAAAATAAACCAAGAACTAACATAGCGAACACACTATCCACATTACACTATGAAGGAGGAATAGATCACATCAATACTATCATAATGATAATTAACTCCACAATCTACAAGAGATCATGATCATAGCCTACGACAAGAACCACACGGTGCACACACTAGTCACCTTTACACCATGCGGGAGGAATAGACTACTTTAATAACATCACATGAGTAGCACACAACTAGTAGCGATACAAAGCTCATCATATGGATCTCAATCATGCAAAGCAACTCACGAGATCATTGTATTGGAGTACGAGAGAGAGATTAACCACATAGCTACCGGTACAGCCCCGAGCCTCGATGGAGAACTACTCCCTCCTCATGGGAGACAAGCAGCGTTGATGAAGATGGCGGTGGTGTCGATGGAGGAGCCTTCCGGGGGCACTTCCCCGTCCCGGCGGCGTGCCGGAACAGAGACTCCTGTCCCCCAGATCTTGGCTTCGCGATGGCGGCGGCTCTGGAAGGTTTCTCGTATCGTGGTTTTTCCGTATCGAGGTTTTAGGTCTGGGACCTTTATATAGGCGAAGAGGCGGCGTCAGAAGGTCGAAGGGGCGACGACACCATAGGGCCGCGCGGCCAGGGGTGGGCCGCGCCGGCCTATCATCTGGGGCCTGTGTGGCCCCCCTCTGGCGGCTCTCGGGTGTTCTGGAAGCTTCGTGGCAAAATAGGACCCTGGGCGTTGATTTCGTCCAATTCCGAGAATATTTCGTTACTAGGATTTCTGAAACCAAAAACAGCAGAAAACAGGAACTCGCACTTCGGCATCTTGTTAATAGGTTAGTTCCAGAAAATGCACGAATATGACATAAAGTGTGCATAAAACATGTAGATATCATCAATAATGTGGCATGGAACATAAGAAATTATAGATACGTTTGAGACGTATCAAGCATCCCCAAGCTTAGTTCCTACTCGCCCTCGAGTAGGTAAACGATAACAATGATAATTTCTTAAGTGACATGCCATCATAATCTTGATCATACTATTGTAAGCATATGTAATGAATGCAGCGATCAAAACAATGGTAATGACATGAGTAAACAAATGAATCATAAAGCAAAGACTTTTCATGAATAGTACTTCAAGACAAGCATCAATAAGTCTTGCATAAGAGTTAACTCATAAAGCAATAATTCAAAGTAGAGGTATTGAAGCAACACAAAAGAAGATTAAGTTTCAGCGGTTGCTTTCAACTTATAACATGTATATCTCATGGATATTGTCAATATAAAGTAATATAACAAGTGCAATATGCAAGTATGTAGGAATCAATGCACAGTTCACACAAGTGTTTGCTTCTTGAGGTGGAAAGAGATAGGTGAACTGACTCAACATAAAGTAAAAGAATGGCCCTTCGCAGAGGGAAGCATGGATTGCTATATTTGTGCTAGAGCTTTTATTTTGAAAACATAAAGAGAGCATAAAAAGTAAAGTTTTGAGCGGTGTTTGTTGTTGTCAACGAATGGTAGTGGGCACTCTAACCCCCTTGTCGGACGAGACTTTCAAAGAGCGGCTCCCATGAAATTTTATTTTTGGGTGGCACTCCTTCCAACCTTGCTTTCACAAACCATGGCTAACCGAATCCTCGGGTGCACGCCAACAATCTCATACCATGAAGGAGTGCCTTTTTATTTTAGTTTTATTTAGATGACACTCCTCCCCACCTTTGCTTTCTCAAGCCATGGCTAACCGAATCCTCGGGTGCCGACCAACAATCACATACCATGGAGGAGTGTCTATTTGTAATTTTATGAAAGTTTAATTAATTCGGGGCTGGGAACCCCATTGCCAGCTCTTTTTGCAAAATTATTGGATAAGCGGATGAAGCCACTAGTCCATTGGTGAAAGTTGCCCAACAAGATTGAAAGATAAACACCACATACTTCCTCATGAGCTATAAAACATTGACACAAATAAGAGGTAATAACTTTTGAATTGTTTAAAGATAGCACTCAAGCAATTTACTTTGGAATGGCGGAGAAATACCATGTAGTAGGTAGGTATGGTGGACACAAATGGCATAGTGGTTGGCTTAAGGATTTTGGATGCATGAGAAGTATTCCCTCTCGATACAAGGCTTAGGCTAGCAAGGTTTATTTGAAACAAACACAAGGATGAAACGGTGCAGCAAAACTCACATAAAAGACATATTGTAAACATTATAAGACTCTATACCGTCTTCCTTGTTGTTCAAACTCTTTACTAGAAATTATCTAGACCTTAGAGAGACCAATTATGCAAACCAAATTTTAGCAAGCTCTATGTATTTCTTCATTAATGGGTGCAAAGTATATGATGCAATAGCTTAAACATGAGCACAACAATTGCCAAGTATCACATTATCCAAGACATTTTATCAATTACTACATGTAGCATTTTCCAATTCCAACCATATAACAATTTAACGAAGCAGTTTCAACCTTCGCCATGAACATTAAAAGCTAAGAACACATGTGTTCATACGAACCAGCGGAGCGTGTCTCTCTCCCACACAAGGATGAACTTATTCAAACAAAACAAAAATGAAAACAAATAGACGCTCCAAGTAAAGTACATAAGATGTGACCGAATAAAAATATAGTTTCAAGAGAAGGAACCTGATAATTTTGTCGATGAAGAAGGGGATGCCTTGGGCATCCCCAAGCTTAGATGCTTGAGTCTTCTTGAAATATGCAGGGACGAACCACGGGGGCATCCCCAAGCTTAGACTCTTCACTCTTCTTGATCATAGTATATCATCCTCCTCTCTTGACCCTTGAAAACTTCCTCCACACCAAACTCGAAACAAACTCATTAGAGGGTTAGTGCATAATTAAAAACTCACATGTTCAGAGGTGACACAATCATTCTTAACACTTCTGGATATTGCACAAAGCTTATGAAAGTTAATGGAACAAAGAAATCCATCCAACACAGAAGAGGCAATGCAAAATAAAAGGCAGAATCTGTCAAAACAGAACAGTCCGTAAAGACGATTTTTAAAATGGCACCAGACTTGCTCAGATGAAAATGCTCAAATTGAATGAAAGTTGCGTACATATCTGAGGATTACTCACGTAAATTGGCATAATTTTCTGAGTTACCTACAGAGAATTAGGCCCAGATTCGTTACAGCAAGAAATCTGTTTCTGCGCAGTAACCCAAATCTAGTATGAACCTTACTATCAAAGACTTTACTTGGCACAACAATGCAACAAAACTAAGATAAGAAGAGGTTGCTACAGTAGTAACAACTTCCAAGACACCAATATAAAACAAAGGTACTGTAGCAAAATAAACACATGGGTTATCTCCCAAGAAGCGCTTTTCTTTATAGCCATTAAGATGGGCTCAGCAGTTTTAATGATGCACTCGCAAGAAATAGTAGTTGAAGCAAAAGAGAGCATCAAAAAGCAAATTCAAAACACATTTAAGTCTAACATTCTTCCTATGCATAGGAATCTTGTAAATAAACAAGTTCATGAAGAGCAAAGTGACAAGCATAGGAAGATAACACAAGCGCAACTTCAAAAATTTCAGCATATAGAGAGGTGTTTTAGTAACATGAAAATTTCTACAACCATATTTTCCTCTCTCATAATAATTTTCAGAGGCATCATGAACAAACTCAACAATATAAGTATCACATAAAGCATTCTTATTCACATGCATAAAAGTATCATTACTCTCCACATAAGCATAATCAATTTTATTAGATGTAGTGGGAGCAAATTCAACAAAGTAGCTATCATTATTATTCTCATCAAGTGTAGGAGGCATATTATAATCATAATTAAACTCATCCTCCATAGTAGGTGGCACCAAAAGACCAATATCATTATAATCATCATAAATAGGAGGCAAAGTATCGTCAAAGTAAATTTTCTCCTCAATGCTTGGGGGACTAAAAATATCATGCTCATCAAAGCCAGCTTCCCCAAGCTTAGAATTTTCCATATCATTAGCAACAATGGTGTTCAAAGCGTTCATACTAATATGTTCCATGGGTTTTTTAATTTTCGCATCAAACCATCCATGTCTTAAATCAGGAAATAGAATAAGAAGCTCACTGTTGTCCATTATGCCAAACTAGTGTAAACAAGAAACAAAAAGATGCAATTGCGAGGATCTAAAGGAAATAGCTTCGAGTACTTACAACGGCGCCGGAAAATAGCTTAGTAGCTGAGATCCGGAGTGTGAGTACCTTTTACCTTTCCTCCCCGGCAACGGCGCCAGAAAATAGCTTGATGTCTACGGGAGCTTCTATTCTTGTAGACAGTGTTGGGCCTCCAAGAGCGAGAGGTTTGTAGAACAGCGGACAAGTTTCCCTTAAGTGGATCACCCAAGGTTTATCGATCTCAGGGAGGAAGAGGTCAAAGATATCCCTCTCAAGCAACCCTGCAATCACAAAGCAAGAAGTCTCTTGTGTCCCCAACACACCAAATACACTTGTCAGATGTATAGGTGCACTAGTTCGGCGAAGAGATAGTGAAATACAAGTAGTATGGATGTATATGAGTGGTAATAGCAATCTGAATAAAATATGGCAGCGAGTAAACATGCAACAGAACAGTAAATAAGCGGTGTTTGCGGTATTGGAAACAAGGCCTAGGGATCATACTTTCACTAGTGGACACTCTCAACATTGATCGCATAATAAATAACTCTTTCTCATATGTGCTACATACACTCTTTTGTTGGATGACAAACACCGGTCGTTGTGTAGGGCTACAAGAGCACCTCAATGCCGGAGTTAACAAGCTCCACAACATTCGATGTTCATATTTAAATAACCTTAGAGCATAATAGATCATTGCAAAATAAACCAAGAACTAACATAGCGCACACACTGTCCACATTACACTATGAAGGAGGAATAGATCACATCAATACTATCATAATGATAATTAACTCCACAATCTACAAGAGATCATGATCATAGCCTACGACAAGAACCACACGGTGCACACACTAGTCACCTTTACACCATGCAGGAGGAATAGACTACTTTAATAACATCACATGAGTAGCACACAACTAGTAGCGATACAAAGCTCATCATATGGATCTCAATCATGCAAAGCAACTCACGAGATCATTGTATTGGAGTACGAGAGAGAGATTAACCACATAGCTACCGGTACAGCCCCGAGCCTCGATGGAGAACTACTCCCTCCTCATGGGAGACGAGCAGCGTTGATGAAGATGGCGGTGGTGTCGATGGAGGAGCCTTCCGGGGCACTTCCCCGTCCCGGCGGCGTGCCGGAACGGAGACTCCTGTCCCCCGGATCTTGGCTTCGCGATGGCGGCGGCTCTGGAAGGTTTCTCGTATCGTGGTTTTTCCGTATCGAGGTTTTAGGTCTGGGACCTTTATATAGGCGAAGAGGCGGCGTCAGAAGGTCGAAGGGGCGACGACACCATAGGGCCGCGCGGCCAGGTGGTGGGCCGCGCCGGCCTATCATCTGGGGCCTGTGTGGCCCCCCTCTGGCGGCTCTCGGGTGTTCTGGATGCTTCCGGGCAAAATAGGAACACGGGCGTTGATTTCGTCCAATTCCGAGAATATTTCGTTACTAGGATTTCTGAAACCAAAAACAGCAGAAAACGGAACTGGCACTTCGGCATCTTGTTAATAGGTTAGTTCCAGAAAATGCACGAATATGACATAAAGTGTGCATAAAACATGTAGATATCATCAATAATGTGGCATGAAACATAAGAAATTATAGATACGTTTGAGACGTATCACAAACTCAAGTATAAAACGGTGCAGCAAGGCTCACATATGAACATATTGTAAGCATTATAAGACTTTACATCGTCTCCTTGTTGTTCAAACACCTCAACCAGAAAATATCTAGACTTAGAGAGACTAATCATGCAAACCAAATTTTAACCGGCTCTATGTAGTTCTTCATTAATAGGTGCAAAGTACATGATGCAAGAGCTTAAACATGATCTATATGAGCACAACAATTGCCAAGTATCAAATTATTCAAGACATTATACCAATTACTACATGTAGCATTTCCCGTTTCCAACCATATAACAATTAACGAAGCAGTTTCAACCTTCGCCATGAAAATTAAAAGCTAAGAACACATGTGTTCATATGAATCAGCGGAGCGTGTCTCTCTCCCACACAAGCATTTATTCAAACAAAAACAAAAACAAAAACAAACAGACGCTCCAAGTAAAGTACATAAGATGTGACCGAATAAAAATATAGTTTCAAGAGAAGGAACACGATAATTTTGTCGATGAAGAAGGGGATGCCTTGGGCATCCCCAAGCTTAGACGCTTGAGTCTTCTTGAAATATGCAGGGATGAACCACCGGGGCATCCCCAAGCTTCGACTTTTCACTCTTCTTGATCGTAGTATATCATCCTCCTCTCTTGACCCTTGAAAACTTCCTCCACTGCAAACTCAAAACAACTCATTAGAGGGTTAGTGCATAATCAAAAACTCACATGTTCAGAGGTGACACAATCATTATTAACACTTCTGGACATTGCCCAAAGCTACTGGAAGTTAATGAAATAAAGAAATCCACCCCACATAGCAAAAGAGGCAATGCAAAATAAAAGGCAGAATCTGTCAAAACAGAACAGTCCGTAAAGACGAATTTTAAAGAGGCACCAGACTTGCTCAAATGAAAATGCTCAAATTGAATGAAAGTTGCGTACATATCTGAGGATCACACACAAAAATTGGCAGATTTTTCTGAGTTACCTACGAGAGAACTCTGCCCAAATTCGTGACGAGACGAAATCTGTTTACGCGCAGTAATCCAAATCTAGTATTAACCTTGCTATCAAAGACTTTACTTGGCACAACAATGCAATAAAATAAGATAAGGAGAGGTTGCTACAGTAGTAACAACTTCCAAGACTCAAATATAAAACAAAGGTACTGTAGCAAAATAAACACATGGGTTATCTCCCAAGAAGTTCTTTCTTTATAGCCATTAAGATGGGCTCAGCAGTTTTAATGATGCACTCGCAAGAAATAGTATTTGAAGCAAAAGAGAGCATCAAGAGGCAAATTCAAAACAAATTTAAGCCTAGCATGCTTCCTATGCATAGAAATCTTGTACACAAATGAATTCATGAAGAACAAAGTGACAAGCATAAGAGGATAAAACACGAGTAATTTCAAGATTCTCAACATAAAGAGGGGAAACTTAATATTATTAAGATGCATATAACCATGTTTCTCTCTCTCATAATAACTTTCAGTAGCATCATTGATGAAATCCACAATATACCCATCACTTAAAACATTCTTATCATGGTTCATATGCATAGGAGTATCATTAATTTTGGCATAAGAAGAGTTCTTCTCATTAATAGTAATTGGAGCAAGATTATTATCAAGAATTTGAACATGGTAAACAAGTTGCATATTAAGGGAATTGTTTTTGGCAATCCAATCATAACTATGACAAGTTTCATAAGGATAGTTATAACCTATATCATAGCATTCTTTATAATAATCATTAAAGGTCGGAGGCACGGTGTCATAATAAGAAATAGAATAGTTATCTTTCACAATCGGTTTATCTGTGACCATACCATCATTGTTATTAGAAGGAGATGTATCAAACACATAATGATCAGTAGCAAAAGGATTTTCAAACACCTCTTCCCCAAGCTTAGAGCTTTCTATATCATTATGGGAGGAAGCATGGATAGTACTGATACTATGGTAATTATTAACATCATCATTTTCAGAATTAGTTTCCCGGAGATTTGCAATATCAAAAGTAGTGTGCTCTTTCAAATCATGATCACTAATGTAGGTAAAGGGCATAGGAAGATCGTTGTACTCAGATTCATTATCATAATAATCATCAGGAGCAACATACTTACGGTTACCTATCGTTATCTCATACACGCGGGGATATGCTGTTACCTCTTTCTTTTTATTCCCCTTCTTCTTCTTCTTCTTCTTCTTCTTCGTTCCCTTCTTCTTCTCCTTTTCCTCGTTCCCTTCTTTAGGAGGGGGAGGCTTGATGAGAGGCTTCTCCACATAACCTGCTTTATTTCCAGAAACAATAGAAGAAACTTGGGAGGATTCCTCCTTTTCATTAATAAGTTCAAAACACACAGCGGTCCTATCATATTTTGGCAAGGTGTCATCTTCTAAAATATTTTGTATGTAAGTATTTGTATGGCAATTATCAATGCAATAAGAAAGACACCCATGCAGGACATCATCAACATCAAGATCATTAATATCTAACAAAGAAATTTTTCTTGATAACTCTTCACACCACAAAAATAAAGTAAGTTCATCATGCTGATTAGGAGTAATTTCATCATCACAATACAAATTTGCAGCACTCATGGGGTTCAAATTATCATTGGAGGAGCATTGAAAATTAAAATGACCCACTCTATGGCAAAGTTCACAAATAAAAGGATAGAGGACACAAACTTTTTTACCAAGATCATCTAGCGCCCTAGACCACTTTCTAGTTTTTTCATTAGTATGATGGATACAATATTCATCTTCGATTTGATTAATTCCACAAGGTCTATGCATTCCACAAAAATTAACATGCTTATAGGAAATAGCATTCTTAGGAGTTTGAGCATGTTTATTGCAATCATTAACAACAATTTCATCCTTCATACAAGCCTCTTTAAAAGGTTCATGATACTTATCAAAATTCTTCCTAGGCAATTCAAAATGAGAGGCAAAAGCTTTATAAATATTTGCAGCAACTTGAGAGTCAAGACCATAGGTAGCACTCATATTTCGAAATTTACCAGTATCCATAAAAGTTTCAATGCATTCATAATCATAGTTTATACCTGATTCTTTACCTTTGTCGTTCTCCCAATCTTCAGCGTTCTCCTGAATCCGATTAAGAAGGTCCCATTTAAACTCTTCTTTATTGCGCGTGAATGATCCAGAACAAGAAGTATCCAGCAAGGTCTTGTCTTGAAAAGAAAGTCTTGCATATAAATTATCAATAATAACATTACCAGGAAGCTCATGATTGGGGCATTTGAGCATTAAAGACTTCAATCTCTCCCATGCTTGGGAAATAATCTCTCCATCATGAGGCCAGAAATTATATATTCGGTTTCGGTCTTTGTGAATTTCACTTGGAGGATAGAATTTAGAATAAAATAGAGGCACAATATCCTTCCAATCAAGAGAATGCTCATCCTTCAGCAGTTTATACTAATGCGCCGCTTTACCAGACAACGACATAGAGAATAATTTCTTCTTCACTTCATCCATAGAGATACCTGCACACTTGAATAACCCGCATAATTCATGCAAAAACGAGTAAATGATCTCCGGGATGGACAGTTCCATCCCCTTCATAGCGGTTATCCATAACACGTTCAATAATTTTCATAGGTATTTTATATGGAATACTTTCGGTAGGTGCATTTAAAATATCACAAGCATCATTAGAGTTATCGCATATGGGAGATAAAGTATTATCGAGCAAATTTTCTCCCCTAAAGATGGGAAGCTAAAAAGATCACAAAAACTAGCTTCCCCAAGCTTAGACTTCTCCATAGCATTAGCAGTAATTGCATTCATACTAATAACATCGCTACTAGTATGCAAATAAGGTTCCATAGGTTTTTTAATTTTCGCATCAAACAATTCTAAATCAGGAAAAAGATTAAAAAGCTCACCAAATTTTTTGTTGTTTTCCATTATGCCTAACTAGTGAAAATAAAAACAAGAAACAAAAAGATGCAATTGCAGGATCTAAAGGAAATAGCTTCGAGCACTCACACACCGGCAACGGTGCTAGGAAATAGCTTAGTAGTCGGAGGATGTGAATACCTTTTACCTTACCTCCCCGACAGCGGCGCCGGAAAATAGCTTGATGTCTACGCACGCTTCTTTTCCTGTAGACAGTGTTGGGCCTCGAAGAGCAGAGGTTTGTAGAACAGCAGCAAGTTTTCCCTTAAGTGGATCACCCAAGGTTTATCGAACTCAGGGAGGAAGAGGTCAAAGATATCCCTCTCAAGCAACCCTGCAATCACAAAGCAAGAAGTCTCTTGTGTCCCTGATATGTCTCCAACGTATCGATAATTTCTTATGTTCCATGCTTCATGCATTATTGATGATATCTACATGTTTTATACACATTATATGTCGTATTTACGCATTTTCTGGAACTAACCTATTAACAAGATGCCGAAGAGCCGATTCTTGTTTCTCGCTGTTTTTGGTTTCAGAAATCCTAGTAAGGAAATATTCTCGGAATTGGACGAAATCAACGCCCGGGGTCCTATTTTGCCACGAAGCTTCCGGAAGACCGAAGAGGAGTCGAAGTGGGGCCACGAGGCGCCGCCACCATAGGGCGGCGCGGCCCGAGGCCCTAGCCGCGCCGACCTATGGTGTGGGGCCCTCGTGTGGCCCCCACGTTGCCCTTCCGCCTACTTAAAGCCTCCGCCGTGAAACCCCCGGTACCGAGAGCCACGATACGGAAAACCTTCCCGGAGACGCCGCCGCCGCCAATCCCATCTCGGGGGATTCGGGAGATCGCCTCCGGCACCCTGCCGGAGAGGGGATTCATCTCCCGGAGGACTCTACACCGCCATGGTCGCCTCCGGAGTGATGAGTGAGTAGTTCACCCCTGGACTATGGGTCCATAGCAGTAGCTAGATGGTTGTCTTCTCCTAATTATGCTTCATTGTTGGATCTTGTGAGCTGCCTAACATGATCAAGATCATCTATCTGTAATTCTATATGTTGTGTTTGTCGGGATCCGATGGATAGAGAATACTATGTTATGGTGATTATCAAGTTATTACTTATGTGTTGTTTATGATCTTGCATGCTCTCCGTTATTAGTAGAGGCTACGGCCAAGTTTGTACTCTTAACTCCAAGAGGGGGTATTTATGCTCGATAGTGGGTTCATGCCTACATTGATACACGGGACGGTGACGGAAAGTTCTAAGGTTGTGTTGTGCTTGTTGCCACTAGGGATAAAACATTGATTCTATGTCTAAGGATGTAGTTGTTGATTACATTACGCACCATACTTAATGCAATTGTCTGTTGCTTTGCAACTTAATACCGGAAGGGGTTCGGATGATAACCCGAAGGTGGACTTTTTAGGCATAGATGCAGTTGGATGGCGGTCTATGTACTTTGTCGTAATGCCCAATTAAATCTCACTATATTTATCATGCCATGTATGTGCATCGCGGTGCTCTCTCTATTTGTCAATTGCCCGACTGTAATTTGTTCACCCAACATGCTTTATCTTATGGGAGAGACACCTCTAGTGAGCTGTGGACCCCGGTCCATTCTTTTATACTTGAAATACAAATCTGCTTGCAATACTTGTTTTACTTGTTTTCTTGCAAACAATCATCGTCCACACAATACGGTTAATCCTTTGTTACAGCAAGCCGGTGAGATTGACAACCTCATCTATTTCGTTGGGGCAAAGTACTTTGTTTGTGTTGTGCGGGTTCCACGTTGGCGCCGGAATCCCTGGTGTTGCGCCGCACTACATCCCGCCGCCATCGGCCTTCAACGTGCTTCTTGGCTCCTCCTGGTTCGATAAACCTTGGTTTCTTTCTGAGGGAAAACTTGCCGCTGTGCGCATCATACCTTCCTCTTGGGGTTCCCAACGGACGTGTACATCTACGCGCATCAAGCACTTTTTCTGGCGCCGTTGCCGGTGAGATCAAGACACGCTACAAGGGAGTCTCCACTTCTCAATCTCTTTACTTTGTTTTTGTCTTGCTTTATTTTATTTACTACTTTGTTTGCTGCATTATATCAAAACACAAAAAAATTAGTTGCTAGCTTTACTTTATTTACTGTCTTGCTCTCCATATTCAAAACACAAAAAAATTAGTTACTTGCATTTACTTTATCTAGTTTGTTTTATTTACTATTGCTAAAATGAATACTCCTGAAAATACTAAGTTGTGTGACTTCACAACCACTAATAATAATGATTTCCTATGCACACCTATTGCTCCACTCGCTACTACAGCGAGAATTCTTTGAAATTAAACTCGCTTTACTAAATCTTGTCATGAGAGATCAATTTTACGGTATTAGTTACGATGATGCTGCTTGCCCATCTTAATAATTTTGTTGAACTATGTGAAATGCAAAAGTACAAGGATGTAGATGGTGATATTATTAAATTGAAATTGTTTCCTTTCTCATTAAGAGGAAGAGCTAAAGATTGGTTGCTATCTTTGCCTAAGAATAGTGTTGATTCATGGACTAAATGCAAGGATGCTTTTATTGGTAGATATTATCCTCCCGCTAAAATTATATCTTTGAGAAGTAGCATAATGAATTTTAAGCAATTAGATAATGAACATGTTGCTCAAGCATGGGAGAGAATGAAATCTTTGGTAAAGAATTGCCCAACCCATGGATCGACTACTTGGATGATCATCCAAACCTTCTATGCGGGACTAAATTTTTCTTCGCGGAATTTATTGGATTCAGCTGCTGGAGGTACCTTTATGTCCATCACATTGCGGGCGGCTACAAAGCTTCTTGATGATATGATGATAAATTACTACGAATGGCACACGGAAAGAGCTCCACAAGGTAAGAAGGTAAATTCTGTCGAAGAATCCTCCTCCTTGAGTGATAAAATTGATGTGATTATGTCTATGCTTGTGAATGGTAGATCTAATGTTGATCCTAATAATGTTCCTTTAGCTTCATTGGTTGCTCAAGAAGAAAATGTTGATGTGAATTTCATTAAAAATAATAACTTCAACAACAATGCTTATAGGTACAATTCTGGTAATAACTATAGGCCATATCCTTCTGCTAATGGTAATGGTTATGGTAATTCTTATGGGAATTCTTACAACAATAATAGGAGTGTACCCCCTGGTCTTGAAGCTATGCTTAAAGAATTTATTAGTACGTAAAGCTGCTTTTAACAAATCTGTTGAGGAAAAGCTTGATAAAATTGATATTCTTGCTTCTAGAGTTGATAGACTTGCCTCTGATGTCGATCTTTTAAAATTGAAAGTTGTGCCTAATAATGACATTGATAATAAGATTACTACTACAGCAAATGCCATCCAAGTTAGAATTAACGAGAATATAAGATTAATGGCTGAACTGCGTGCTAGGTGGGATAGAGAAGAAAATGAAAAACTAGCTAAAGAGAATAATGTAGCTAAAGTTTGGACTATTACCACCACTAGTAATGTTGATTCCTCACATGTTGCTGCACCTCCTACTATCAATGGTAAAATAATTGGTGTTGGCAATGTTTCTACTCCTAGTGCAAAGCGTGCAAAACGCTCGAAATTGCTAAAGCTACTTGAAAGCGCTCTGTGATAAAGCTGCTGAAATTTTTTTCCAACCTTGGGGACAATGATCCCATTGCTGTAGCTCATAATGATTTAGATTTTGATGATTGTCACATCTCTGAAGTTATAAAGTTCTTACAAAAACTTGCTAAAAGTCCTAATGTTAGTACTATTGAAGATTTTGAAGATAGACACTTGGTAGAACTTGCACCTACCTATGAAATTGCTGCTGCTGCTTTAGTTCGCATGTTGGAAACTAAATTTGTTAACCTCAATCCTATAATCCAACATATGTTTCTTACACTTTCTGATATGGAAGAAGGGGAAAAGAAAGATTTTGTTTTAGAAACCCTTCTTAGAGAATTTGGTGGTCTAGCAAGAGAGGCTAGAAAGGTCTTTGCTAAATTTAATATGCTTGGTTCTCATACTAATTTTGTTGGTCTCCTTGAAAAAATGGACATGGATAGAATAAGGTATACTAATAACATTAATGATGGTGGGGAGATCAAAGCACCAATACCATGTAAACTCCTAGCTATGAATGATGCATTAGAAAATAACTATGCTTGGCTTGTTCCTGAAAATTTGTTCGATGAGAGTAGCAAGCCCAAGACTAATGAAAAGGGAGACGCTAAAACTTATGTATCAAATATACTATGCTTGGTTGAGAAAACTCCTAACACCCCTGGTTATAATGTTGATGCTTCATCTCTTGATAATACTTGAATTACACTTTCTGCGCCTAGCTGAAAGGAGTTAAAGAAAAGCGCTTATGGGAGACAACCCATGTTTTTACTACAGCACTTTGTTTTATATTTGAGTCTTGTAAGTTGTTTACTACTTTAGCAACCTCTCCTTATCATGTTTTTGTGCCAAGTAAAGTCTCTATAGTAAGGTTCATACTAGATTTGGATTACTAGCGAGAGACAGATTTCTTTGCTGTCACGAATCTGGGCCTAATTCTCTGTAGGAAACTCAGAAAATTATGCCAATTTACGTGAGTGATCCTCAGATATGTACGCAACTTTCATTAGTTTTGAGTTTTTCCATGTGAGAGAGTCTGGTGCCATTTTAAAATTCGTCTTTACGAACTGTTGCATTTTGACAGATTCTGCCTTTTATTTCGCATTGCCTCTTTTGCTATGTTGGATGAATTTCTTTGATCCATTAATGTCCAGTAGCTTTATGCAATGTACAGAAGTGTAAAGAATGATTGTGTCACCTCTGAACATGTAAATTTTTATTGTGCACTAACCCTCTAATGAGTTTGCTTGAAGTTTGGTGTGAAGGAAGTTTTCAAGGATCAAGAGAGGAGTATGATATACTATGATCAAGAGGAGTGAAAGCTCTAAGCTTGGGGATGCCCCCGTGGTTCACCCCTGCATATTCTAAGAAGACTCAAGCGTCTAAGCTTGGGGATGCCCAAGGCATCCCCTTCTTCATCGACAACATCATCAGGTTCCTCCCCTGAAACTACATTTTTATTCCGTCACATCTTATGCACTTTGCTTGGAGCGTCGGTTTGCTTTAGTTTTTGTTTTGTTTGAATAAAGTTGGATCCTAGCATTCTTTGTGTGGGAGAGAGACACGCTCCGCTGTTGCATATGGACAAATATGTCCTTAGGCTTTACTCATAATATTCATGGCGAAGTTTCTTCTTCGTTAAATTGTTATATGGTTGGAATTGGAAAATGCTACATGTAGTAATTCTAAAAATGTCTTGGATAATTTGATACTTTGCAATTGTTGTGCTCATGTTTAAGCTCTTGCATCATATACTTTGCACCCATTAATGAAGAAATACATAGAGCTTGCTAAAATTTGGTTTGCATATTTGGTCTCTCTAAGGTCTAGATAATTTCTAGTATTGAGTTTTGAACAACAAGGAAGACGGTGTAGAGTCTTATGATGTTTACAATATGTCTTTTATGTGAGTTTTGCTGCACCGGTTCATCCTTGTGTTTGTTTCAAATAAACCTTGCTAACCTAAACCTTGTATCGAGAGGGAATACTTCTCATGCATCCAAAATCCTTGAGCCAACCACTATGCCATTTGTGTCCACCATACCTACCTACTACATGGTATTTCTTCGCCATTCCAAAGTAAATTGCTTGAGTGCTACCTTTAAATTTCCATCATTCGCCTTTGCAATATATAGCTCATGGGACAAATAGCTTAAAAACTATTGTGGTATTGAATATGTACTTATGCACTTTATCTCTTATTAAGTTGCTTGTTGTGCGATAACCATGTTTCTGGGAACGCCATCAACTATTCTTTGTTGAATATCATGTGAGTTGCTATGCATGTTCGTCTTGTCTGAAGTAAGAGAGATCTACCACTTAATGGTTGGAGCATGCATATTGTTAGAGAAGAACATTGGGCCGCTAACTAAAACCATGAATCATGGTGGAAGTTTCAGTTTTGGACATATATCCTCAATCTCATATGAGAACACTAATTGTTGCTACATGCTTATGCATTAAAGAGGAGTCCACTATTTGTTGTCCATGTTGTCCCGGTATGGGTGTCTAAGTTGAAGAATGATCAAAAGCGAGAAATCCAATGCGAACTTTCTCCTTAGACCCTTGTACAGGCGGCATGGAGGTACCCCATTATGACACTTGGTTAAAACATGTGCATCGCGATGATCCGGTAGTCCAAGCTAAGTAGGACAAGGTGCGGGCACTATTAGTATACTATGCATGAGGCTTGCAACTTGTAAGATATAATTTACATAACTCATATGCTTTATTACTACCGTTGACAAAATTGTTTCATGTTTTCAAAATAAAAGCTCTAGCACAAATATAGCAATCGATGCTTTCCTCTTTGAAGGACCTTTCTTTTACTTTTATGTTGAGTCAGTTCACCTATCTCTCTCCACCTCAAGAAGCAAACACTTGTGTGAACTGTGCATTGATTCCTACATACTTGCATATTGCACTTGTTATGTTACTCTATGTTGACAATTATCCATGAGATATACATGTTATAAGTTGAAAGCAACCGCTGAAACTTAATCTTCCTTTGTGTTGTTTCAACACCTTTACTTTGATTTATTGCTTTATGAGTTAACTCTTATGCAAGACTTATTGATGCTTGTCTTGAAGTACTATTCATGAAAAGTCTTTGCTTTATGATTCACTTGTTTACTCATGTCATTACCATTGTTTTGATCGCTGCATTCATTACATATGCTTACAAATAGTATGATCAAGATTATGATGGCATGTCACTTCAGAAATTATCTTTGTTATCGTTTTACACCGCTCGGGACGAGCGAGAACTAAGCTTGGGGATGCGATACGTCTCCAACGTATCGATAATTTCTTATGTTCCATGCTTCATTATTGATGATATCTACATGTTTTATACACATTATATGTCGTATTTACGCATTTTACGGAACTAACCTATTAACAAGATGCCGAAGAGCCGATTCTTTGTTCTACGCTGTTTTTGGTTTCGAAATCCTAGTAAGGAAATATTCTCGGAATTGGACGAAATCAACGCCCGAGGGTCCTATTTTGCCACGAAGCTTCCGGAAGACCGAAGAGGAGTCGAAGTGGGGCCACGAGGCGCCGCCACCATAGGGCGGCGCGGCCCGGGCCACGGCCGCGCCGACCTATGGTGTGGGGCCCTCGTGTGGCCCCCCACGTTGCCCTTCCGCCTACTTAAAGCCTTCGTCGCGAAACCCCCGATGCGAGAGCCACGATACGGAAAACCTTCCGGAGACGCCGCCGCCGCCAATCCCATCTCGGGGGATTCGGGAGATCGCCTCCGGCACCCTGCCGGAGAGGGGATTCATCTCCCGGAGGACTCTACACCGCCATGGTCGCCTCCGGAGTGATGAGTGAGTAGTTCACCCCTGGACTATGGGTCCATAGCGGTAGCTAGATGGTTGTCTTCTCCTAATTATGCTTCATTGTTGGATCTTGTGAGCTGCCTAACATGATCAAGATCATCTATCCGTAATTCTATATGTTGTGTTTGTCGGGATCCGATGGATAGAGAATACTATGTTATGGTGATTATCAAGTTATTACTTATGTGTTGTTTATGATCTTGCATGCTCTCTGTTATTAGTAGAGGCTCTGGCCAAGTTTGTACTCTTAACTCCAAGAGGGGTATTTATGCTCGATAGTGGGTTCATGCCTACATTGATACCGGGACGGTGACGAGAAAGTTCTAAGGTTGTGTTGTCGTTGTTGCCACTAGGGATAAAACATTGATTCTATGTCTAAGGATGTAGTTGTTGATTACATTACGCACCATACTTAATGCAATTGTCCGTTGCTTTGCAACTTAATACCGGAAGGGGTTCGGATGATAACTCTGAAGGTGGACTTTTTAGGCATAGATGCGGTTGGATGGCGGTCTATGTACTTTGTCGTAATGCCCAATTAAATCTCACTATATTTATCATGCCATGTATGTGCATCGCGGTGCTCTCTCTATTTGTCAATTGCCCGACTGTAATTTGTTCACCCAACATGCTTTATCTTATGGGAGAGACACCTCTAGTGAGCTGTGGACCCCGGTCCATTCTTTTATACTTGAAATACAAATCTGCTTGCAATACTTGTTTTCTTGTTTTCTTGCAAACAATCATCTTCCACACAATACGGTTAATCCTTTGTTACAGCAAGCCGGTGAGATTGACAACCTCACTGTTTCGTTGGGGCAAAGTACTTTGTTTGTGTTGTGCAGATTCCACGTTGGCGCCGGAATCCCTGGTGTTGCGCCGCACTACATCCCGCCGCCATCAGCCTTCAACGTGCTTCTTGGCTCCTCCTGGTTCGATAAACCTTGGTTTCTTTCTGAGGGAAAACTTGCCGCTGTGCGCA
Source organism: Lolium rigidum (assembly GCF_022539505.1). Lineage (NCBI taxonomy): Eukaryota > Viridiplantae > Streptophyta > Magnoliopsida > Poales > Poaceae > Lolium > Lolium rigidum. The sequence continues at coordinate 112,172,512 of NC_061508.1, read as the reverse complement.
TCATACCTTCCTCTTGGGGTTCCCAACGGACGTGTACATCTACGCGCATCAGTCCCCAACACACCAAATACACTTGTCGGATGTATAGGTGCACTAGTTCGGCGAAGAGATAGTGAAATACAAGTAATATGGATGTATATGAGTGGTAATAGCAATCTGAATAAAATATGGCAGCGAGTAAACATGCAACAAAACGATAAACAAACGGAGATTCGATGCTTGGAAGCAAGGCCTAGGGATCCTGCTTTCACTAGTGGACACTCTCAACTTTGATCACATAATAAAGCCACTCTACACTCTTTTGTTGGATGATGAACACCACTAATTGTGTAGGATTACACGAACCCTCAATGCCGGAGTTAACAAGCTCCACAATATTCGATATTCATGTTTAAATAACCTTAGAGTACACGATAGATCAACACAACTAAACCAAGTACTAACATAGCATGCACACTTGTCACCATCACACTATGAAGGAGGAATAGATCACATCAATACTATCATAGCAATAGTTAACTTCATAATCTACAAGAGATTACAATCATAGCCTACGCCAAGTACTACACGATGCACACCTTGTCACCATTACACCGTGGAGGAGGAATAGAGTACTTTAATAACATCACTAGAGTAGCACATAGATGATATTCAACTAGATCACATAAAGAGAGAGATGAACCACATAGCTACAGCGGAGCCCTCAGCCCGGGGGTGAATTACTCCCTCCTCATCATGGAGACAGCGATGGCGGTGAAGATGGCGGTGGAGACGGCGGTGGAGATGACTCCGGGGCAATTCCCCGTCCCGGCAGGGTGCCGGAACAGAGACTTCTGTCCCCCGATTTGGAGTTTCGCGATGGCGGCGGCTCTGGAAGGTTTTCTCTGGTTTCGTCAATCCGTCTAGGGTTTTCGCGACGGAGACCTTAAGTAGGCAGAAGGGAAGCCTCGGAGGGGGCCTGGTGGGCCCACACAATAGGGGGGCGCGCCCCACCCCTTGGCCGCGCCTCCCTGGCGTGTGGGGCCCCCTGGCTCCTCTCCGGTACTTCTTCGATGCTACGGAACCTTCGGGAAAAATAAGGTGCTGGGCATTGATTTCGTCCGATTCCGAGAATATTTCCTTACTAGGATTTCTGAAACCAAAAACAGCAGAAAACAGGAACTAGCACTTCGGCATCTCGTTAATAGGTTAGTTCCGGAAAACGCATCAAAACGATATAAAGTGTGCACAAAACATGTAGGTATTGTCATAAAACAAGCATGGAACATAAGAAATTATGGATACGTTTGAGACGTATCACACGTTCAACATCGTCGACATATTCTGTGGCAAGCAACACGATGGATAGAGGTAAACGGATCGAAACTGATCTCGTCGATTTTGTTCCTCACCCTCCCACCCGTTTGGATGCATATGCCTACTTGGAAGAGCCAATGGATGAAGTTCGGGAGTTTCTACTTCCACGTCGGGAAAGAAGGGTCGTATCGTTCAGCGGCACCGATCCGTTCGGGACCGTTAGCGGTTGCTCCTAACTCCTCGAGATCATCGACAACCAAGTCAAGCAGCGGCGAAACTTCGTCGACAAGCAGCATCAAGCCTGCCGCTAGAGAGGATCTCGCCAATCTCTTTGGCGGGATATCGTTCGAGTCCTACACAGATTCCGATTGGGACAGCGAGTCAGAAAGCATCGACAACCTCAACTTCATCGACAAGTCCATCTTTATTCGGGAGGTCTTCGCCGATCGTTACGACGGTGTCACCAACCCAGAGGAGAGGTACTCAAAGCCAATATACCATCAAGTTTGCGTGATCGGCGAGTCAAGTCGTCAAGAGAACGAAACATCAGAGGCTTTTGATGATTTGGGAAATCCATACATCGATCTCGCTGATCTCACCCGAGGCTTAGGCACCAAATATATCGGGGCCACAACACGCCAGAAGTTACAGCTACCGCAAGCAGCTTGGGATAGAGCGACAACAGCCTTGAACGGTACACATCCGTTGACCACCGCGGCCACGGTGGAGGAGTTGCAAGCATATCAATATAGGCTCGCGCGTGCCAGTCGAGAACTTGAAAAACAAAGCGAGATACTAGAACAGAGAAAGGCTGCAGCTTCCGCGTCAAGCAGGCGAAGAGCTGAGATGAGTCGACACTCAGGAACCTCGGGAGATAGTCACAGGGCAACTCGCAATAGAGCAAGATCTCGGCTACAGAATGTACCTGAGACTGAAAGAGAGCATCTGGTTCAAAACCTCGACATGTCCTTTATGTCGATAGACACGAGGGGGAATATCATCCCAAAAACACCGGAAGCCGGTTACATGGCGACACAAGCTTACATACTAGCATCTAAGCCACCTCCGGGAGACCCGAGAGAAGCGCTGTACAATATGGCGATGGCAGGAGTTGGAGTAATGGGAACAGCGTTCGCAAGCACAAGTGCACCTCCCGAAGGTGCCCCAAGGCAAAATAGTCCACGACCCGTGATAGTAGTACAAGATACTCCAAGAACAGAAACTGCGAGAGATACAACAATACAGGCGCGAGTCGACAGAGCGCGGCAAGAAAGAAGAGAACGACGACGATCGCCGAAAATCGACGAGGAAGATATGTCCGGACTTCCATGCTTCTTCCGACGAGTTCGTAAAACTCGGGTCCCATCTGGCTTTAAGTTGCCCGATAATTACAAGAAATTTGATGGGCTGCAAGATCCCGAAGATTGGATAGTCGACTACCTGGAAACGGTGAAATTGACGGGTGGAACCAAAGCAACTACTATGCAGAGCATTCAGGTACACCTAAGTGGAGCAGCAAGATCATGGATAAAAAAAATCTACCACCTGGATCCATCGACAGCTGGGAAACTTTCGAGGACATGTTTGTGCAGAATTTCCTATCCACATGCAAGAAACCTGCGTTAATAGAGCAATTGAGAGCCTGCAGACAAAAATACGACGAGCCGATGAGGACATACATCCAAAGGTGGAACATCATCAAAAAAATTGGCAGAAAATATATCCGACGAAAGGGCAATAGATGTGTTTGTCGTAGGAATTCGAAGAAAAGACTTAGTCGAAGATTTGGGAAGAACCAACCCGAAAACAATAGCAGCGCTCATGGAAATAGCGAATCGCTGGGCAGATGGAGAGGACGTTGTTCACAATAAGCGGCATAGGTCACCCGAGGATGATCGCAACCGACATAATCAAAATAGACGACGCTTTTCTCGACAACCCTCAGATTACGACGGTCCCGGCCAAATTTCGGCTGGCTTCCGATCAAATCGCGACAGTAACAATAGAGATGATTATCAGATAAGTAGTAAACACTACAACAGTCAAAGGGACGCTCCCCGATCTAGCAGGCAAAATAGCGGACAAAGATTCGAGAGACCATATGTGTCACCCAAAGATCTCTTGAACGGACCATGTCAAATGCACTTCTTCGTCGACAGCACCGGGAAGAGGCAGTTGATACGTCTCAAACGTATCTATAATTTCTTATGTTCCATGCTACTTTTATGATGATACTCACATGTTCTATACACATTATATGTCGTTATTATGCATTTTCCGGCACTAACCTATTGACAAGATGCCGAAGAGCCAGTTGTTGTTTTCTGCTGTTTTTGGTTTCAGAAATCCTAGTAAGGAAATATTCTCGGAATTGGACGAAATCAACGCCCAGGGGCCTATTTTTCCACGAAGCTTCCAGAAGTCCGAAGAGGAAACGAAGTGGGGCCACGAGGCGAGGACACAACAGGGCGGCGCGACCTAGGCCCTGGCCGCGCGGCCCTACTGTGTGGCCACCTCGTGTCGCCCCCTGACCTACCCTTTCGCCTACTTAAAGCCTCCGTCACGAAACCCCCAGTACCGAGAGCCACGATATGGAAAACCTTCCAGAGACGCAGCCGCCGCCAATCCCATCCGGGGGATTCAGGAGATCGCCTCCGGCACCCTGCCGGAGAGGGGAATCATCTCCCGGAGGACTCTTCATCGCTATGATCGCCTCCGAATTGATGTGTGAGTAGTTCACCCCTGGACCATGGGTCCATAGCAGTAGCTAGATGGTCGTCTTCTCCTAATTGTGCTATCATGCTCGATCTTGTGAGCTTCCTATCATGATCAAGATCGTTTCTTTGTAATCCTACATGTTGAGTTTGTTGGGATCCGATGAATATTGAATACTATGTCAAGTTGATTATCAATCTATCATATATGAGTTGTTTATGTTCTTGCATGCTCTCCGTTGCTAGTAGAGGCTACGGCCAAGTTGATACTTGTGACTCCAAGAGGGAGTATTTATGCTCGATAGTGGGTTCATGCCTCCATTAAATGCAGGACGAGTGACGGAAAGTTCTAAGGTTGTGGATGTCTTGTTGCCACTAGGGATAAAACATTGATGCTATGTCCGAGGATGTAGTTATTGATTACATTACGCACCATACTTAATGCAATTGTCCGTTGCTTGCAACTTAATACCGGAAGGGGTTCGGATGATAACCTGAAAGTGGACTTTTTAGGCATAGATGCATGCTCGGATGGCGGTCTATGTACTTTGTCGTAATGCCCCGATTAAATCTCATAGTACTCATCATGATATTTGTATGTGCATTGTTATGCCTTCTTTATTTGTCAATTGCCCAACTGTAATTTGTTCACCCAACATGCTATTTATCTTATGGGAGAGACACCTCTAGTGAACTGTGGACCCCGGTCCATCTTTACATCTGAAATACAATCTACTGCAATACTTGTTCTTATCTGTTCTTTGCAAACAATCATCTTCCACACAATACGGTTAATCCTTTGTTCACAGCAAGCCGGTGAGATTGAAAACCTCACTGTTACGTTGGGGCAAAGTACTTTGGTTGTGTTGTGCAGGTTCCACGTTGGCGCCGGAATCCCTGGTGTTGCGCCGCATTACATTCCGCCACCATCAACCTTCAACGTGCTTCTTGGCTCCTCCTGGTTCGATAAACCTTGGTTTTTTTCTGAGGGAAAACTTGCTACTGTCTGCATCACACCTTCCTCTTGGGGTTCCCAACGGACGTGTGTTAATTGCACGCATCAGCAGTCAGGGCACCTGCAGAAGGATTGCCGAACTTTCCTAGCACTGCATAGATATGCGGGACACGCCAATACTCAAGCAGCAAACAGGAATCCTCAAGGGCCAAGGAGTGAGATTCACCTTCCACCACCACCCGCAGTTACAAACAAAAATCGACAGCAGTTGCAAGTGGCGGCAGCACCAACCAACGGCCCATATATCGACTCCACTGGGAGTTCTCGATGATTCAGAAGGGAAGACCTTCCAATAGAAGTCAAAAAGTAATTTCGCGACAAGTCTTTATGGCAGAGAAGATGCCTCCTCCAACCATCAAATATCTGAATTGGTCGGGTCAAGACATCGGCTTCACCATAGCGGACCACCCGCAGCAAGTCCCGCGGCCAGGGCAATCAGCATTAATCTTACTAGCAGTGACCGCAGGATTCGACGTTTCACGGGTCTTCATAGATGGCGACAGCAGCTTAAACCTCATGTACGCGGATACACTGAGGAAGATGAACATATCCTTGGCAAATCTAACGCCAACAGATACACGTTTCCATGGCATCACACCAGACAAGCCAAGTTATCCACTGGGGAAAATCAATCTCGACGTTCAGTTCGGAACCCGAGAAAACTACAGAAGGGAGAAGCTGGAATTCGAAGTTGTGGATTTTCCGTCGCAGTATCACACTTTATTGGGACGACCCGCTTATGCCAGGTTTATGGCGGTACCACATTACACATACTTGTTATGGAGACTCCCAGGACCTAAGGGACCAATCACAGTGAAGGGAAGCTTCGCGCTAGCCGATAAATGTGATAAGGATTTTCATCGACTGTCTGAAACTTTCGGGATGCAAGCAGAGTACATGGCGACAAAATTAACAACTGATTATGATGTGTTACCCGACAGAGGAAGGCCATTGAAGGAGCCAACCTTTGACACTACCAAAAACTCGAAAGAGGTGCAGATCCACCCGACAGATCCCAAGAAGACGACAGCTATCGCAAATAACATGGATACCGCATAGGAAAGCGCGCTCATCGAGTTCCTCCGTGAGCGCTGGGAAATCTTCGCACGGCGTCCAGCTGATATGCCAGGAGTACCTAGGGAACTTGCCGAGCACCCTCTCAATGTCGATCCAATGGCCATGCCAATCAAACAACCTTTGCGGCATTTTTCGGAACCAAACCACAAAGCCATGCTATCGGAAATCAATAGACTTCGAGAAGCAAATTTCATCAAGGAGCTACATACAGAGCCCACATGGGTCGCAAACCCAGTACTGGTCCCGAAGAAAAACACTGACGTCCTTCGCATGTGCGTCGACTTCACGTGTCTCAACAAACATTGTCCGAAGGATCACTTTCCCCTCCCGAGGATCGATCAAATTATCGACTCCATAGCGGGATGCGAACGTCTTTCCTTCCTGGATGCGTATTCTGGTTACAACCATCTCCGCCTAAAAGAAGAGGATGAGGTCAAAACAGCCTTCATAACACCATATGGTGTGTTCTGCTACAAAACAATGTCTTTCGGGTTGAAAAACGCGGGAGCTACCTATCAGAGGATGATGCAAAAGTGTCTCGCCACACAGATTGGAAAAAACGTTCAAGGTTATATCGATGATGTCGTCATTACAACAAAGAAAGGGCTGTCGCTGATTGATGATCTCAAGGAAACTTTCGACACTCTCGACAAATTTCGCCTCAAGCTAAACCCGACAAAGTGCTCTTTTGGAGTTCCTGCAGGAGAGCTTCTTGGATACTTGGTATCAGCAAGAGGAATCGAGGCGAATCCCGAAAAAATACAAGCAATTGTGACGATGAGGAAGCCGACAAAACTTAAAGAGATACAGCAGCTGACAGGACGTGTCTCAGCTTTGAGCAGGTTTGTCGCCAGGCTTGGAGAAAAAGCATTGCCTTTCTATGCGCTCATTAAGCAAGGAGAAAAGTTCGAGTGGAACGAAGAGGCCGACAGGGCATTTGAGCACCTAAAGTGTACAATTTCGACACCACCTATACTGGTGGCGCCAAAAGAAAAGGAACCTCTCCTGTTATACATCGCGGCTACACCTCAGGTGGTCAGCACGGTACTTGTGGTGGAAAGAGAAGAAGAAGGAAAACTCCATGGAGTCCAGCGGCCGGTATACTTCATTAGCGAAGTTTTATCGCCCTCAAAACAGAGATACCCGCATTATCAGAAGTTGGCGTATGGGGTATTCACAACTGCAAGAAAATTGCGACACTATTTTCGGCACACCCGATAGTAGTGGTCAATGAGGCGCCTTTATCCAATATATTGAACAATCCAGAAGCTACAGGGCGTGTCTCCCTTTGGGGAATAGAACTTTCCCCTCGGGACATCACGTACGAAAAAAGAAAAGCAATAAAGTCGCAGATATTACCAGACTTCATCGCGGAGTGGATGGAGTTGCAAAATACGGGACCTCCAGATTTATCGAGAACCTGGACCATGAACTTCGACGGGTCCAAAAGGCTGGAAGGAGCAGGAGCAGGCGTAATATTAGTATCACCTCAAGGATACAAGATGAAATATATGCTGCGGATGACATTTCCCAATGCATCCAATAATGAGGCAGAGTATGAAGCACTGATACATGGGATGAAGATGGCGAAGGCTTGCGGAGCAACCCGATTAAGAATTTTTGGTGATTCACAACTGGTGGCTCAACAGGTCATGAATCAATGTGATGCAGTAAACGATAGCATGATGGCGTACAAGGAATTATACAATGAACTCAAGAAGCTCTTCGATGGATGCGAAGTAAACCATATCAGCAGACTTAGCAATGATGAAGCCGACGTTCTGGCAAACATCGGGTCACGATGTCTAGCAATACCACCTGACGTATTCTCGGAAGAAATAAGCGAAAGATCAACCAAGTCAAAGAAAGTACCAAAGCAACCGAAAAAGAAAGAGACGCTTGGGAAAGACTCGGGGGCTCCGATGGAAACAGAGGCAAACATATCGGGAGATGAAGAAGAATCACACGAGTTAATGGTTGTAACAGTTCCTTGGATGCAGGTCTACGTAGCATATATCCTAAGGAAGGAGATACCCGAAGATCCAGTAGAAGCAAAGCGAGTTATTCGACGATCAAAAGCCTTCACCGTGGTCAAGGGAAAACTCTACAAACAAAGTATATCGGGAGTGTTACAGAGGTGCGTTACACCCGAAGAAGGAAGAATCATCTTAAAAGATGTGCACGCAGGAGTATGTGGACATCATGCAAGAAGTCGAGCAATTGCAGTCAAAGTTTTCAGAGCAGGATTCTACTGGCTAACTGCAATAGAAGATGCAAAGGACATAATACGTACTTGTGATGCATGCCAAAGATTTGCGGTAAAACCCAATTAGCCGGCAGCGGAACTGATGCCAATACCTCTGTCGTGGCCTTTAATTTGCACAATGGGGTCTCGATATGGTTGGAAAATTACACAAAGGATGGCCAGGAGGATACCTATATTTGCTCGTGGTTGTCGACAAGTTTACTAAGTGGATTGAGGCAAAGCCAATAACTTCGCCAGATGGAGCGTCGGTGGTGAGCTTTATCAAAGGCATCGTTTTTCGGATTGGTGTTCCTCACAGCATTATCACAGACGATGGCAGCAACTTCACTTCTAAGGAGTTCAAGACATATTGCAACGAGGTAGGCATCAAACTACACTTTGCGTCAGTTGCGCACCCGCCAACCAACGGTCAAGTCGAGAAGGCGAACGGTATTATCTGTAACGGTATCAAGAAGAGATTGTTGACACCTCTGGAGAAATCTCGACACACATGGCCAGAAGAATTGCCCAGCGTAGTTTGGAGCATACGGACAACACCAAACACAGCAACACAGGAAACCCCGTTTTTTCTAGTTCATGGAGCCGAGGCAGTGCTCCCGATATAAATAGAACATAACTCCCCAAGGGTGGCAAAATATGACGAAGAAACCTCGAGAAAGGCACTGGAAGATGATGTTGACGCTCTCGACGAAGCCAGGGACGAGGTGCTATCGAGAGTTACCAAGTACCAGCAAGACTTGAAAAACTATCATAGTCGACGTTTGCGCCCGAGATCTTTTCAAGTTGGCGACTTAGTTCTTCGGCTTACCCAAGATAGTCATGAAAAATTCGAGTCACCATGGGTTGGGCCATACATCTTCACTGAAGTAATTCCAGGAGGAGCATATAGATTGAAGGACAAGAAATCAGGAAAGGACCAACCAAATCCATGGAACGTAGCGCAGCTTCAGCGGTTCTACGCATAGAAGTCAAGATAGAGATACATGTAAACATACAATATACTGGAAAAGCTCGCGAGTTTTTAGACCTATGGTCCACCCCTTTAAGCCAATTGCTGAAAATATTAGCAATGCTACGTGCCAGGTATAAGGTTGAACCTATTTAAATGATTGACCATATAGCTCACACAAATTGATATTGAAAGAAAAGATGTTTTATCGTATCATCATCTTGATGACAAAAAAGACATTTCGTACATGCATGCCAATTACGTTTAGCAAGGTTATCCTTAGTGATAATAACCCCTCTACGAAGATACCACGCGATTTTTTTTATTTTAAGTGGTATATTCATTTTTCAGATCATCTTATTATTATTTATCGGTTCAACATGCTAAATCAATACTGTACATGGAGTCCACCGAGAATATACCATTCTCATTTAGGTTCCAACGAAACTCATCGGACCTGCGTTAGATGAACGAAAGCCAAACATAGTAGCAATGCATTTCAGGATACAACCCGGGGTCCAACAAGATCTGGTCTGAGCGACACATCTGGTGGGGATGATCTCAATACCTTATCTAAGGTATCACCCTTGTGACGCACAATGCTATACATAGTTGAATATTGTTCGTGAAGTGTGGCATTACCTAACAAGTTATCCTCACAGAATCGTATCTCACATCCACCCTTAATAGAGAAAGAGCTATATGGGAAGAAGTACTTCTTCGTCGCCATGAGGCCCACCCAGAAACATGAATCCCCATATTCCAATATATCTGAGAGATTGCACATGAGCCAACATACTTTCGTTTTAGTATTGTTTGCCAAACCCCTTCCTTAGAAAGGAGCTTGTACAACTATTTACCAAGAAGCGCCTTGTTCTTAACCTCAAGGTCATGAATACCTAGCCCTCTTTGGTCTTGGGCCGGCAGACAACACTCCATTTTGTGAGTTGGTACTTCTTTTTCAAATAGATTCCTGCCCAAAAAACCTTGAACGGAAGTAGTCCAACCGTTGCAAGACTCCTCTGAGAATCTGGAATATGGTGTCATACGAAACAACGCAATACAAGAATACAATGGCCTAAGTGACTGACAAGGAATATGGTAGGAATGCACGTCTGGAACAAAATAAAGTGTTATTGTGTTCGTCGTTGTCATTCTACCTAGCCCTTCAGGTTTATAATAAAGAACTTTAGAATTGTTGTTTTGTTCTAGTCAAATAAAAACAATGAGTTGTTCAAATTATGACAGTATTCCATGTACGATGAATAAGTTATTATAAATCTTTATGGTGAAACACACATGCATAACACTGACGCTAAAAATGCCATAAGGCAAATGATGTGAATTCCACTTATTAGTGGAACCGCCATTTAGGTCATGTTAAAAAGGAATGCATGAAGGAACTCCATGCAAATGGATTTTTGGAGTCATTTGATTTTTGAATCATTTGGCGATTGCAAATCTCTTCTAAAGAAAATGACTGAAATACCGTTCATAGGCCAAGAGTTGAACGGGCAACTAACTTAGTGGAAACATGCATGATGATGTATGTGGTTCATTAGGCATAGTTGTGTGCGGGAGATTCTTCTACTTCATGAAAACCTCCAACAATGAATTGAGTGTATATATGTGGATATATTTATTCGATAAGGAAGAAGTTTGAAACATTTGAATAGATTCAAATTAATTTCAGCATGAAGTGGAAATCATCGTAATAGAAAAGTCAAATATCTGTGATTGGATCATGGTGGAAATATTTGAATTACGAGTTTTAGCGAACATCTAAGAGAGTTATGAAATTGTTCTACAACCTCACGTTTCTTGGAGTATCATAGTGATGATGGAGTATCCGATAGACGTATCTAAACCTGTTGGATTAATGATGAAATAAAACAAAAATGACGCCATTATATTTTTGTGGATTATGCTTTAGAGACTACCGCTTTTACACTAAATAGCTAGAGCGTCATCATAATCCGTTGAAATGACACCATATGAGTTATGGCATGGGTATAAACCCTAATAGTCCTTTCTTAAATTTTGGTATACGTAGCATAAGTAAATGAGTTTACAACCAAAATCGTATGAATGTCTTTGTTGGTTATCCCAGAGAATTGATTTGGAATTCTTCCCACTATGGAGTCAAAGATAAAAGTGTTTGTCGATGTTTCTTACTTATTTCCAAGAAATTGTTTTCTAGCGAAGTATTTGAGTGGGAAGACAATGGAACTTGATAAGGTTTATGAACCTGAGCATGATGATCAGAGTAGCGCAACATCGGAAATGGTTCCGGAAGCGGTCACAACGATCATGGCTCCCATGTCTACAAAGTGTTATAGTCATGGAGATCAAAGTACCTATTGAACCTTGTAGATGTGGTTTACTTTGTGATCAAATAAATGATTTGTAGACAAAGGACTGATTTTGAACAATGATAAACCAACTACATAGAAAGAAGTTATGATGGGCCCTGACTCCGTTAAAATGGCTATGCGCCATGAAATCCAAGATAGGTGAATACTTTTTGAAAGTAAATGGATCTATAAAATTGATGGACTTGGATGGAATATCCTTGAAGAAGCTCGACTTGTCAAAAAGTTGTTTATGACAAAGTTCAAAGAGTTGACTACGATAAGATTAGATCTTCCGTAGTAATGCTTATAGTCTATGTGGATTATTCTAGTAATCGCTACATATTTCTTTTGTGAGATATGATAGTAGGATGGCAGAAATACATTTCTTACCAGAAGTGTGTATGAAGGATGTATACTAGATACAAATCAAGAGTTTTGCTAGTCCGTGGAATATTAGATAGGTATACAAACTTCACTGGGTGAAGTAAGTATCACGGAGTTGGAATCTTCACCGGATGAAATAATCAGAGAGTTTTGATTTCATCAGAAACGATGAAGATGCTTGCATTTGCAAGAAATTAAGTGGGAGCGCTGAGACATAGTTATAATATTATATGTGGATGACATATTATTGATTATAATTGATGTAATTATATACTTGATGTGATTAAAAGGTTTCATTGAGAATTAACTTCAATGAAAGTATATGGACTGAAACACATTTAGATTGAAACACATAATAAGTTTAAGTCAAAGTACATAGAATGAATATTGAAGTAGTTCAATATAAAAATATTAAGAAGGTGTTCTTTTCCATGTGCAGATTTAACAAGACTTGAGTGTATTTGACACTCGATGAGTAAAAACACATGAGTGATTATAGATCACGAATAACATGTACATGTGCTCTAAAGTGTTACGAGCATATACCAGAATGATTCATGTAATGATCATTGGACAACAGTAAGAATATCCCTGAGTGCTTTAGAAGAACCAAGGATATATATATATATATATAGTTTTGTATGGGGTAATTACAAACAAATCGCTGTAAGGTGTTGCACCGATATTAGTTTTGTCTCATATAAAAATAAAATTTCAATCTCAATTAGGCTAAGTGTTGTTTAAAAGGTAGCACAATGAGCTAGAAGAAGTCTATGCTAGATTTAGATGAGTTCTAAATATTGTGACGGATTCTACAAACAAAGGCAGAGTATGTCATTGTTTTGACAATGACTGAGGATGTTAAGTCGAGGAGTTCTTTGAGAATTTGGTGTAGTTCCGATAGCGTCAGAATTTGAAGCTATATTGTGTGTGACAATATTAGTGACTTATTTCAGACCGCGGAATTAAGGTTCCACCAGAGGACTAAGAATATACAATTAATGCCGACTCATTTAGAAAATGAGTGATGCGTTGAGACGCAAATGAATTGCAAAATACATACGTTTCTGAGTGTGTCAGATCCGTTGACTAAAACCTCTCCCGTGAGCAAAACATGATAAGCACCAGAAGGCCAAGGTGTTATATCTTTACAAATGTAAACTGGATTATTGACTCTAGTGCAAGTGGGAGACTGTTGGAGATATGCCCAAGAGGCAATAATAAATTAGTTATTGTTATATCTTAGTGTTCATGATAAATATTTACATCCCATGCTATAATTGTATTAACCGAAACATTGATACATGTGTGTTATGTAAACAACAAGGAGTCCCTAGTAAGCCTCTTGTATAACTAGCTTGTTGATTAATAGATGATCATGGTTTCGTGATCATGAACATTGGATGTTGTAAATAACAAGGTTATGTCATTGGGTGAATGATATAATGGACATAAACCCAAATAAGCGTAGCATGAGATCAAGTCATTAAGTTCAACTTGCTATAAGCTTTCGATACATAGTTACCTAGTCCTTCGACCATGAGATCATGTAAATCACTTACACCGGAAGGGTACTTTGATTACATCAAACTCCATAGCGTAAATGGGTGGTTATAAAGATGGGATTAAGTATTCAGAAAGTATGAGTTGAGGCATATGGATCAACAGTGGGATTTGTCCATCCCGATGACGGATAGATATACTCTGGGCCCTCTCGGTGGAATGTCGTCTGATTAGCTTGCAAGCATGTGACTGGGTCACAAGAGATGACATACCACGGTACGAGTACAGAGTACTTGTCGGTAACGAGGTTGAAAAAGGTATGGAGATAACGATGATCGAACCTCGGACAAGTAAAGTATCGCGTGACAAAGGGAATCGGTATCGTATGTAAATGGTTCAATCGAGCACTAAGTTATCGCTGAATGTGTGGGAGCCATTATGGATCTCCAGATCCCACTATTGGTTATTGGTCAGAGAGGAGTCTCGACCATGTCTGCATAGTTCACGAACCGTAGGGTGATGCGCTTAAGGTTTTTTTTGAAACCTGATGCGCTTAAGGTTCGATGTCGCATAAGTAGATTCGGAATATGAGATGGAGTCCGAAGTTTGTTCGGAGTCTCGGATGGGATCCAGGACATCACGAGGAGGTTCGGAATGGTCCCGAGAATAAGATTCATATAAGGGAAGTTATTATCCGGGGTTCGGAAAAAGTTTCGGTATTTGACCGGAGCTTCTAGAAGGTTCTAGAGGGCCACCGGTGGGCCCGCCACCCCGGGAGGGACCACATGGGCCAAGGGAGTGCAGACTGGCCTAATGGGCCAGGGGCACCAAGCCCTCAAGGCCCAGCCGGCCATCCCCCCTATGGATAAGATCAAATCCCGGAGGATAAGATCAAACCCCTAAAATCGAGGGAGCAACTTTGGAAGGGGAAGCAAACTTGGAAGGGAATGATTTCTGATCCCCCCTTTCCTTCTGTGCACAGGTGGGGCCCAAGGGGCTGCCTTGGCCGCCCCTCCCTCTATAAATAGAGGAGAGGGGCAGCCGACCACTTGCCCCTTCACACCAAAGTCTGCCGCCCCCTCTCTCCTCCACCGCAAGTCTGCTCCGGCTTGGCGAAGCCCTGCAGCTTTTCTCCTCCACCACCACCACCACGTCGTCGTGCTGCTGGGATTCCGAGGGGATCTACCACACCTCCGCTGCCCGCTGGAACAGGGAGAGGATGGGCTTCATCGACACCGTACGCACGACTGAGTACGGAAGTGCTGCCGGATTGCAGCACGGAACGATCGACTACATCAACAACGAGATCTAATCTTGTAGGTTTTGGAATCTTCGAGGGTTAGTCTCACATACATCTCGTTGCTTCGATCTTGGTAGATTAGATCTTGCTTCTTCCTAGATTGGATCTTGGTTTTTGTTCATGTTCATGGTAGAAAATTTTTGTTTTCCATGCAACGAACCCATCAGTCTCGCGCGAGGCGGCTCCGGGAGACAACCCGAACCCAAGAAGAGGCGGCTCATCTTCCTCTTCTTGGCCGTTGCCGCCGTCGTGGTCAGCGGTGGCGGCCGCGTCCGGCTGCCAAAGGCAGGGGCGGTGGTGGCGCGTCCATGGACTCCCCTTCGCGCGGAGGCGGTGACGCGGTATTAGCTCTTCAATTCCTACGTATTGTAGACTTAGGGTTCATAAGAAGTAGAGGGCAAGTAGATCTCAAAGATTTCAGCCGAACAAAGATGCTCAACTCAAAATTATGGTGGCTAGGGTTAAAATATGATTTCGATCCTCTCTGTCTCCCTCGGCTTCCCCTTTATATAGGAGGTGAAGCCGAGGCTTTTCCGTGTCGTACAAGTTGTAAACTGTCGGGCCGCATTGGGCTTTTCCTATATTGATACAAGTTTCCTATTACAACTCTACCTTCCTAACCCGAAAGCCTTTAACCTTTTGGGCTTCCTAAACTTCGAGTCCATGGGCTTCATGCTTCCCTGTAGACCCAGGGTACTTATTCAACATGCCTGGCTGGCATGCATATGTCAGTAGCCCCCGAGATTTTGCTTGAATCATAGAGTCAAGTAAAATCTCCATCACACGTCTGTTTAATAAAACTTTCGAGTTATGCTGAATTTTAGTCAATGTCTATTTTGTACAGGGATAATGGTAAATGAGGTTTGTTCATCCGACGGATCAGGTACGAGTTAATTGCTCTCGTGGCAAACCCGCATAAACCTAGTTCAAGTTCAAGTCCCTGGACTCGAACCCGGAATACTGACGTAATTCGGTACGTGCCGCATCAGGACTTATCGTGAATCGAAATCCAGATTATTTTATCGGATACCCAACGCGTCTGTTGGGATTTTTTTCACATCTGTTGATGTGGATAAAGTGGGAGAGCGCATTCATGTGCGATGCCACGCCACACATGATGGATCCTGGGGTCTTACCTTCGCGAACTCTTTTTCGAGTCACGACATTCAGAGTTTTTATCGCGGTGGACGCGCTCTGAGAATATATTGTCGAGTGCCTTTGTACGGCTGTTGGAATTCTTCATTTCTTCGAGTTGGCATGTTTAAATAATATCTTGACCTCCCGATGGGAGTACATGACGAGTTATATGTAACTCGAATATGTACGTAAAAATTCTTCGGCTTAAACTCTATAGTGTTTTGTCATTTGCCTTTCTTTCTTTTCCCTTCTATATTTCATCAGGTACGCGACCAGCGCTCCCGATGGGAGTAGCCCCCGAGACTACAGGCGAGTGTTTGCACTTGGT
This sequence comes from Lolium rigidum, assembly GCF_022539505.1. NCBI lineage: Eukaryota > Viridiplantae > Streptophyta > Magnoliopsida > Poales > Poaceae > Lolium > Lolium rigidum. The sequence continues at coordinate 112,156,189 of NC_061508.1, read as the reverse complement.
TGTAGGCTCAATTTATGTTATTTAACCAACTCTATATCTTTATCATTGTCACGTCATCTTATCAATACTTCTGATAAGAGTAGCCCCCGAGCATAGGAACAGGTGCTTCCAGCTGGACATAAGCTCCCGAACTTTACTTCTGACTATATGTTGTTCCAGCAACTCGAAGAATTCTATCACCATGACATCGATGCTGACGAAAACCATGTGTGGCCACCTTGGGAAGACACGACTTCTGACGGACCATTGTTTGGCGGGTCCAAATTTTATGCTCTTCTCCCACGTCGCACAAGTGGGGCTTACACGTCCTTCGACATTCCCGGCACGCGCAGTAACTTCCTCATGTCCAAAATAAACTATAAAAACTTTTTACCACGCAACCACGTGTAGGGTCCAGGATCTTCCTGCGTTCATCCAATGGTCGAGTCTCATCGTCTTCCAGGTTATAAATTCTTACCCCTAGGCTCAGTTTTCCCCTTCGCAGCGCCGCACAATCATTCACTTCTGCCATTGCTCTACCTTGCTCCTTCCTTGAGCACCACCTGCGCCCATCTTCCTCTTCTCCTTTCTGCTCCGCCACTTCGTCACCATGCCTCTGCAAGCCAAGCTCACCAGGAACATCGCTCCCAGTACCTGCGAGTGCGTGGAGAAGGAGAAGATCTATGGATGGGAGAGATCCAAGATCTCGCCGCATGACCGACGCCTTCTCAAGAATCTGGGCTTATTCAACAATGAGGCGATGTAGATGCCAGGGGATGTAAGTACTCCTCACCCTCCTGCAGGTTTTCGGGTAACTTTCATTGACTTCCTCATTCAGGGATTATCCGTTCATGTCCATGAATTCCTCCGCGGTCTTCTCTTTATTTATGGGATTCAACTCCATCAGCTAACCCCCAACTCTATCCTCCACATCTGCATCTTCATCACTCTATGCGAGTGTTACCTTGGCATACACCCCCACTGGGGCCTGTGAAAACGCATCTTTTATCTCCGCCACAACAACTCGAAGAACGCCATCTACAATGTAGGTGGTATATGTATTTGTGTCCGGCCAGAAGACGGCTATTTTGATTTGAAATTCACCGACTCCGTCCAAAGATGGCGCAAGAAATGGCTCTACGTCAAGGATGAATCCCCGGATGCTCAAGAGTATGGCATTGCTCCTTTTGATTCCTCGGAAGACATTCGGAGGTGCAAATCTTGGGACGCGGAAGCCACATCCGAAGAAATAGCGGCTACCGAGTCTCTAATTGCTCGTATCTAGGAGCTGCAAAACACTGAAAGGGGAAGAACTGACGGGTGTGCAGATCATTGCACACTTCCTGCAGATTCGAGTGCAGTTCAAGCTCGCAAGAATCCCCTTTGGTTATATTCGGGTGCTGAAGATGCTGATTGGGTTTCCGAAGATCTTCCTTTGAAGGATTTGGAAAAACTAGTACGCCGCTTCACTTCTTTGAGCAAGAAGAGTGAAGTTCCTTCCTCTTGTCACGTGGAACCATTCAGTGGTGTCCATGCGCTTCCAACTGTAAGTGCTTTTCTTCGAGTTATACTTTTTCTTCCACCTGTAATTGCTTTTTTACTTCAAGTCTGATAACTTTATCGTATTAACTCGCTCTTTCTTCCTGCAGGATCACCAGATTCTTTCTTCTCTTCCTCCACTTCCCGAAGGTGGAGATGTATCTGAGCGAGCCATCATTACTGATAACTCACAAGAGGCTTCTGTTCGCGAGAGCAAACCCGCGAAATCTTCTAGCAAAATATCAGGGTCAGAACAAGTTTTTGGCTCTTCTCACACAAACTCTCCTGCTCCTGCGGCTTCTCCAGATAAGCGCAAAAGTAAGAGAAATCCTGACGAAGAAGATTCCGGCGCGTCTAAACTATCTGAACCAGCCGCCGTAGAATCTGCTCCCGAAGAACAAGAAAACTTCGACCCCTTCACTGCTACTAGCGACGTCAGCTCGTAAGCTTTTCCTTCTTTACTTCCAACTATCTTGTTTTTTGTTTTCGTGTACTGAAATTGGTGATGTATGGACAGAGATGACGAAGAAATGTTGGAACTCGAAGCTCCTATGCCAGCAAACACGAGCACATCTCACACGATGGTCCTTTTCCGAGGAACTGCATGTTGCGCCAGAATCTTCGCCTCCAACATATGTTGCTCCAGAAGCGTCGGCTCCAGCACGCAGCCCCCGTGCGTTGAAGAAGAAGAAGGTTGGGACGGGTGCTAATGGTAAATAGGAAATTGCAATCGGGAGTTTATTGACTCCTCTCCTTGATGATGTAAGATATCTCTTCTTGTCTTGTCATACTCTTTATTTACTCTAAAATTTTCCACCTTGATTACTCTATATTTTTGTATGTCGACTGTTCCATGATGAAGCTGAGTCTTTAAGGGGTAAGTATTTCTTGCACGTACTACCTTGTATGTTTTTGTGTGTCTTATATCTTGATTCCTTCTTCCTTGCAGAGGCATTGTACCTTGCCTAAAAGCGCGCCAATGACTAGGAAAAGAAGTTTAAGGCCAGCGAAAAAGGTCGCAAAAAGGTTGAAAAAGAAGTTGTTGTTGTTGAAGATCTTTGATAAAGACTTAGAGACGTCGAAGATGCCTTGAGCGACAGAGAAGTCAAGCTCGTCCAACGGGAAAAAGATATAATTGCGCGCTTCGAGACACATTCCTCCAGATTTTCGAGTACACGCCTCTCTCTTCTCTTGTCCTTTTACTTGCGTTTTCATGCTGGTGTTAATCTATATTGATAAGATCTTTCCTTTCTTCAGCAGAGAAGATTGGTGAGCATTATAGTAGGAACCAAGATTTGGATGAAGATCGTCTCCTGGAAACTCTCACCGTTCTCGAGTTGAACTGCTCCCTGGCGCGTGAATGCTTGAAGTCTGCGTGGACTGTGTTTGAACGCATCTTCCCTCACTTTTTCCCAAAGACCACACATCCCGAGAGATTTGACCAACTCGCCAAGCACTTCCTTAGAAAAGATGATCCATCCTTGGCGCATCGCCAAGCAAGCTTGAAGATTGGAGTCGAAGGCACTCTTGCTCTCGTGGCGGCCAGTGGACAAAAAGTCGACTGGGCTAAAGTTGCTGCTGTCAGAGGATTGAACAAGGAGAAGTGGAAGGTTTTGGTAAAGGATGCCAAGATCTTCACGAGGAAACTCATTGCCATCCTTGATCCAAGGTCTTCTGCTTCTGCCAGCAATGCCCACACAGAGGTCAAGTAGAAAACTTGTACTCCCCTTTTTTGTTTTTGTAGATACTTTCGCCTTTTGTTGCTCCCGACCATTTGTGTAAGCCCCTTAAGAGCCATATATTATGAAGGGATTTCTATTTTCGTGCCCTCTGGTCCTTATGTGCTCAATTTTACCCAGCTCCTTAGTTTTTCCTCAGTTTTACCCAAGCTTTTGTCTGAAAACCATAACATGTGATGTAACGGCTGGTTGCCCGACGGTTGACCGTTATCTTCTGACTAGTGGGGCCACGTAGAGCCTGCAAAGACACGTCAGACCATCCATCTTTGTCTGACCGTAAGCATCGCTGTATCCCTAACCAAAACACGAACGAGTGGGGCTTCGGTATATCGAATGACAAGTGGGGCCATGACGCTAATACAAGGGGAAATACACGGGTAGGATTATATTTTAAATGGAGCTCTACAGCGATGGCACGGAGGAGGTGGCATGCGGGGTGCCGAGATGAGATCGACGTCCACAAAGAACTGCATCAGGCGAGACCAGACGCATTAGATAGATATGAACTAGACGCGTTTAACCATGCAAAGAAGAGAAGAAATGCTCGACGACATCGACGACATCGACGACTACCTCAAAAATTTGACTGACCGTGTCGGACACGAACGCGAGCAATGTAGAGAAAACTAGTGTCTCTCCTTTCTGGCGTGTATAGGTGGGTGCTAGGAGAGTGTGGTGGCGAAGGGAAAGACCTCACGGTGGTCTATGGCGCCTAGCATAGCGGGGCGGCGTGGCCGTGCCCGCAGCGGCGTGCATGCATGTTCGACATTGGCATCAACATGTACGTTCGGCATTGGCCTCGGCGGTATCTGTTGTGTGTCAGTGATTGAATGAGGGGATGGGATTGAGGGTGCATCCCGACGTTGACCTAGAAGTGGTGGCGAGCATAGCCGTTCTGACCATGCCGATATCGGCATCGGCATCGTTTGGAGGCTGTGGTGCTCGAATCAAGGTGGGATTTGTTTCTTGTAGGCCAAAATGAATTTGAAACAAGTTTCATGTTGATGGTTAGGTAACGAAAGTTTGTAACTATCCCAAAATTGTACTAGCGCCATGG
>NC_061508.1:112099005-112151775 GCF_022539505.1 Lolium rigidum | reverse complement strand
CGAATCCTCATGCGTCCATTCGGCCCCAACTTAAGCCATCCTATGGCATCTGCTCGTTCACCACGACGACATACTGAGAAGATCGGGCCACCCCTTATCAGTTCCTTGTTGTTACACGTATGTCATCATGTATGGAAAATTTGGGGTCATTTGGAGATGTTCGAAAAAATCACTTTGCTTAAGCACATGCCGTTTCGTCTCGCTGAAACCAGCTTTTCTAACAAGGTGATTTTTTCTACCTTCTCTAAATAACCTCAAATTTCATACAGATGATCTTCTATACATAGATAGATTGTTTCGTTTTTATATTTTTGGAACTTTTTATTTCCCTTTATAATACCCAATTGATTTTCAGGTCAAAACCTCGAAAAACAGCATCATGTATGGCATCATTTTCACCCTAAATTTCAAATTTTGTGAAACTTTCCCTTTTAGATATTCCTTGTTGTTATAGGTATGGCATCATGTATGCTAAACTTGGTTAGGTCTCACTGAAACCAGCTTTTGTAACAAATTAGGTTTTTTCTACCTTCTCTAAATGACCTCAAAAATCATACATGATAGGTTTATCATTCTATACAAAGATAGGTAATGGCTACAAGAAATCGGTGATGGTTTATCATTTTTTGCGTGAAAAGTAATGGCTACAAGAAATCGGTGATGGTTTATCATTTTTTGCGTGAAAATTAATGGTTACGACAAATCGGTGATGATTTATCATTTTTTGCGTGAAAAGTAATGGCTACAACAACTCGGTGATGGTTTATCATTTTTTGCGTGAAAATTAATGGCTACAACAAATCGGTGATGGTTTATCATTTTTTGCGTGAAAAGTAATGGCTACAACAAAAGGAATCGGGGATGGTTTATCATTTTTTTGCGTGAAAAGTAATGGCTACAACAAATCGGTGATGGTTTATCATTTTTTTGCGTGAAGAGTAATGGCTACAACAAATCGGTGATAGTTTATCATTTTTTTTGCGTGAAAAGTAATGGCTACAACAAATCGGTGATGGTTTATCATTTTTTGCGTGAAAAGTAATGCCTAAAAGAGTTTATAATTTTTAGCGCGTGAAAAATAATAAAGAAAACCGCCCTTTAGCATACTTAGAGGGTGGAAGCTAACCGCCGACAGAGAGAGAGAGAGGGGTTATCCTGCCCGTTCCCTAGATCATACGATCAACGGTCGGCGGGCACGATCCGCGTGACATGGGCTAGACCAATCAGGACAATGTTGCACGTCTGCGAAAATTTGTGAAGGGAGAGGGCAAAACTGAGTAGTATCAAGAAACCAAGGACACCTGAGTAGTAAACAGACTAAGGGATTCAAATTTGAGATTTAAAAAATGGAAAATGCGTGTTTTGTACAATGAAACCCATCTTGGCCTACCTCAAACTATTTGCAATACAAATATACATCAGTGTAAGAATTGTGGCCTTATTTAGACAAATTATGTTTTGGGGGAAGCTGTTTTGGGAAGGGCTTATTGTAGAAAACCATGCACCTTCATAGCTACTAGGTGTTTTGAGAAGTGGCAATTTGTGGTAAAACTTGATTTATCTATGATTTGAGAAGTGGCAATTTGTGGTAAAGACTCCATGAGTAAGTGCCACTCTTTTTCGGATTTTTTTGCACATTAAATGACTCATTTAACTAGTTAATCTCATTTGTTGACTCTCTGTTGACCAGCCACTTGAGGGTAAAACTGAGTATATTGCACTAGCCAGCATTAGCACTCAAGGGGAAAACTGAGCACACAAAAAATGCTAGTATAAGACTCGAGGGTATACCTGAGTATATATAAATTTCCAGGGTTAGACTCGAGGACACGTGCAATTGTTGACGCGTAGACGCGGGTCGCGGTGGAGAAGTCGAGACGTGCAATCGTGGACGCGTGTCGCGTTGCAGAAGTCTAAGACGTACAGACGTGCAACAGTGGACGCGTAGGACGCGGGTCGCATTAACCACCCCTCGCCTTTATAGACGCCTCCTCGCACTATCTCTGTCACTCTCACTCGCTCACGCAACGCCAACTCTCACACATCCCATCATCTTCTCCAAAGCAAAAAACCCTCTCCCTCTCCCTCTTCCTCTTCCGGCGAGATGGACAAGAAGAATGCCAATCCCATCGTCGACGTAGGCTCCAAGCGCGATGCCTCCCTCTTCGACGCCATCCCCTCAACGGCCGTCGCCACCGCCACCGCCGCCGGTGCATCGGAGGCTGCTGCCGCCGGTGGCAGTCAGATCCCGCCGGGATTTGACCCCTATGAGCCGGTGCCATACGTCCCGCCCCCGAACCCCTACGACACCTCCCTGGAGGACCCATGGAACGAGGTAACTACGGTTTGCTTCCTTTTTTGTTCCCCATTCCTTTTTGAACCCTATTTTTGCTGGTGTAGATGGATCTGTAGATTGATGAGTATTGGGCTAATATTTGCGCCGATTTTATTCCATTTTGTTTTGATCACTTTTTGATTTCGTTTAAGATTTGGGGTTCGACCGTTCGGTTAATTTATGCAAGTAATAATTGGATCTCAATCAGTTAATTTATGCAAGTAATCATGGGATCTCAATCAGTTATTTTATGCACTAATCAAAAGATATCAACCGTTTAATTTTGCAAATAAACTGGAATGTGTTCAAGTTCAGATCTGGAATGTGTTCAAGTTCAGATCTTTGCCTATGATGAATCATTGGGCACAAATTTTTACAGGGAGGGTTCAGCGAACCATTGTTGTGTACAAATCTGTTGTGCATGAGCTTTGGTTCGCTAACACCTTTTCTGCAGATATATAATCATGCCCACTCTAACTGAGGCTGACTCTGTTTTTCCTAACTTTGTTATCATGCACGTTAGTCATCGTTGCAACTCATTCACTCATAGTTTACTGTTTGATATGGATCAGCTGTGCGGCAGCGACGTCGGCGACGACGAAGAGGAGGAGGACGTCAAGACTCGCTAGGTCTTTGCGGAGGCTGCAGGTCGGCCGAGTACATCTCCTACTTTGCCAAGGATGTCTATAGGTGCCCCTTCTGCACTAGGAGACTCGGCGGCACGGACTTCAACTGCCTCGTCACGCATGCCGAGAACATCGGTAACACCTTCCCCAAGGTCGGCACGACGGTGAATGTCCACTCCTTCCGCGCCAAGCACAGGGCGCTCGGCATGCACCTTCGCAGCTTGCAGCGGGTGGAGATCTCCGCCGGGCGCATGCCTCCGCTCAAGCCCAAGGCTCCCAAGGGGAGCAGGAGCAACAAGTGGAGGCAGAGCCAGATGGGGTAGGCGGAGTCCTGGACGTGTGTTGCTGTTGCCTCCTATTTTGTTGTTAGCTAGGGATCCCTTGTTGTTATGTTAGTATGATGGTGCTGTGAAGAACCTGTTACTATGTTGGCTGCTGTGTATGCAGCTTATTATATAGGGAGGGATCCCTATTATCTATCCATATTATTTATCTCTATTCTACTATATTTTGTTGGCCGTACTTAGTTTTCTCGATTTACTATGACTGTGAATTTATCGTACATTACCCTGGAGATTTGCTTGTAGATTTAACTACATACATATGGACCAGAGGGAGTACTAGATTTGCTGTCATATTGGGCAAACAACGAGGGCCAAAAGGCACAAATAATTGAAGAAAGAAAGAAATGCAAGCTTCTCTAGATTTGATACTAATTTGGTGAAAAGGTCAGAGAGAAATAGGGGAAAAATGTGCTCTTAATAATGCCAATTTAGGGCCGAGAGAGATAGAACCCAGCTCCTGCTCACGTGCAACCAAACGCTTCTCGTCCTGTCCCACGCGGTCCCTTTCTACCAGCCCCACGCGACGCAGTCCCACACGACGCGGCCCCATACGACGCGGCCCCACACGTGACAGAACGGTCAACTAAACGGGAATCCTGCCGTCTGAGCTGCTTCTGCGGGTTTCAAACAAGGGCTTGGGGAAAACTGAGGAAAACTAAGGAGCTGGGGAAAACTGAGTACAACTAAGGACCTGAGGGCACGAAAATAGAAATCCCGGCATTGGAAAAATTTGCATTTTACTTTATCAGAAAGACATATATTTGTTGATGAATCGGTCCAATGCGATCAGTATGTAGAATTAACCAATCATGTATGCAGGCTTTGACAATTCACAAAAATCCAGAGCGATAAAAGTGCATTGTGTATCCCAAGGACCGAATACATGGCGTCACCCTCGATCCTCTCATGTGCAGCAAGTTGAACGTATCCAAGGGGATTGGAGGATTTAATTTGATGTTGTCTCTTCTGAGGCAATATGAATCCCTTTTTTTGGCATTTGATGAATGTAGGAAGAATGAATTTGACGGGCATTTTACACAAAACCAAGTACATGCATGATGCATCAGACTGAAAAGGGAAAAACCCTATGTTTCTAGCTTTAAACCATCAGATAATTACACTCCACGATGAGTGGTGAACATAAAAGCTAAACATGGGATGTATGATGCATCTCTTGATCATATCCATCCGATTCTCAGCATTTCTCATTGTTCGGACACAATATACAAGGATTTCTAGCCACTGCTAAGGGACAGGTTGCTCTCTCTCTCTCTCTCTCTCTCTCTCTCTCTCTCCCTCCCTCTCTCTCTCAAAAAAGGAATGCACCAGCTTCCGCAATGCCAACAATAAGGTTCCCTTTCAATATAAGCACGGAAATAATAAATAGGAAAACTCACATATAATTTACAGCTTAATTACCTCCTATCAACGTATGCACCATTCTTTTTTGACTGAAAATGCAGAACGGAGCTGCTTTTCATTGATAATAGCGGAAAGCAATTACAAGCTAAAGAAAACATGTAAAAGCGAGAACTAGCTAGGTGTGCAAGACTACAAAAAAAGGAAAGCTACTCTAAACAAGGAATACAAATTAATCAGGTTCCTGCGGTCTGTGAAGTAGTTCACACACTCTTTGTCTTCCTGCTCTCAGCCAAAGGTCAGCTTCGCCCAGGATTGTCGTGATGATACTTGCCATCGTGTCCGCTCGAGCCTGGAAAATGCGCTTGTTTCTTTCCTTCCACAGCGACCAGAAGACCAGCTGCGTGAGGGAGTTCCAGCCCTTGTGCTTGATTTTGGGAAGCATGCCTCTGGTGGTTGACAACCATTCCAGTAGCGATTGATCCTGGCTTGGAAGGAAACATGCGGGCAGATTAGCCATTGGCAGAATAATGCACCAGACTTGCAACATCATCGGGCAAGCACCGAGCAGATGTTGCGCCGTTTCATATGGCGCCGTGCATAGGGTGCATCCATCATTGTGAGGCCAACCCCTCCTTGCCGGCATGTCGGGCTGTGAGACATCGTCCACGAACAGCCAGCCATGCAAAGATCCAGCGGCGCAAGGGGGCGTCGCTAGCCCGGATGCAAGATGTGTAACTTGTTTGTGTTGAACCAATGAATTGCACGACGTAAGCTGAAGCAGCCGTGTATGTGCCGTCTCGCTGTCCAACGCCGGGAGACGAGTCCGGCGTTCCGGGCTGAAGGGCAACACCTTGCAGCTTCTCCCGGACCGCAACCATCTCAATCACCGCCGGGCGTGGTAGGTCCCGTTTCAAGTGTCCGGTCCAACGGCTGATCAAGCATGGCTTGGGCGATGGTCGGTTTCTTACGAGTGCACATCTTGAACAGATTAGGGGCCATCTCCTTGATGCACATGCCGTCGAGCCAACGATCCGACCGAGAAGAGAGGCGCTCGCCATCCCCTAGGTGAAAAATCACAGAGGCTGCGAAGAGTGACCGCACCTTGTCGTCAATGGGTAGAGGGAGGCCTTGCCACGGCTTGGTCGAAGCCATCCAAGTCTGCCATAACCAGCGCATCCGCAGCGCGATGCTGGCAGCCTGCAGATCGCGGACGCCCAGGCCACCAAATGTTGTCGGCCTGCAGACGGTTTGCCACTTGACTAGGCACTTGCCACCAGGAGCCACCTCGTCTTTTGCCCAGAAAAAACCACGGGAGAGCTTGTCCATGGCCTTGGATAACCAAACCGGAGGAGCAATAGAGAGCATCTGGAAGATAGGCATGGCCGCAAGGACGTGCTTCACCAAGATCAATCTAGCATCAATAGAAAATGAGCCTTGGATCCAACCCTTCACCTTGCTGCTTAACTTGTCGAGTGCCGGCTGCAGATCACACTTACGCAGGCGCCTGTCAGACAACGGCATTCTAAGGTAGCGACAGGGGAATTGCGCAACAGGGCAGCCTAGAGTTACTGACAGGGCGTCCAGGTCAATGTCGTTGCAATGAATGGGCGTGAACGTGCTCTTTGCGAAATTGGTGTGCAGTCCAGTGGCCTCACTGAAGGCATGTAGCATGGCCTTGATCATCAGGAATTCAGAGATCTCAGGACGGATAAATATCACTACATCGTCAGCATACAAGGATACTCGGTGCGGTAAGGGGCGGCGCCCAATCTGCTGCAATGCTCCAAGGTTGTCTGCAGCAGCGATCATTCTTGCAAGGGAGTCCATGACAATGTCGAAGAGGAGCGGCGACAGTGGGTCGCCCTGCCGAAGGCCGCGACAGTGATGTATGGTCTCGGTTAGGCAGCCATTCACCAAAATTTTGGTGGATGCCGAAGCCAGCAGTGCTGCTATCAGATCTCGACAATGTAAACTGAAACCTCTCGCTTCTAAGACCTCAAGGAGAAATTCCCAGGACACCGTGTCAAAGGCCTTCTCAATATCGAGTTTGAGCATGATTGCGGGGGTTTTGGACTGTCAGAACAACTTTGCTTGACTTTGAACATAGATGAAATTATCATGAATTGACCTTCTTTTAATGAATGCATTCTGGCAAGGGCTGACTAGCTCGTCCATCCTGGGGCTCAGCCTGATGGCAAAAACCTTCGTTACTAGCTTGGCGAAGAAGTTGATGAGGCTGATTGGTCTGAATTCACGGGGGTGAGCTGCAGCTGGACTTTTCGGTAACAAGATGAGGGTGGCGTCATTTAGTAGCTCCATCTGGTCAGTGCGGCATGTCTCAATAGCACGAATCGCACGCATGATATCAGCAACGATCACATCCCAAGATTTCTTGAAGAAGAGTGCGGTGAACCCATCTGGGCCAGGGGCCTTGTCGTTGTGCATCTCCATCAACGCAGCTTTAGCTTCTTCGAGATGAGATTGGTAGGTCCAGCTCACTTAGGTTGATTGCGTCCAGTCCAAGGAACTGGAAGTTCAGGGAATGAGGTCGGTCTTTTTTCGTGCCAATAAGCTCATCGAAATACTTCCAGAGGGCATCCTCTTTTTCCTCCTATTCAGTGAACACTTTGACAAACAATAGAATAGATTGGTAGGGTAGGGTAGTGCCTTACCCGTACGGCAGGCCTCCTCTCTCTTTATATATGGTACACAACGGTACAAGGATACAGGAGTAGATACAGGGGGTATAATACAGTACAGAGGTATATACAGTAGTCCTATACATACAGTTTATCACCCTCCCTCAATCTCAACCGAGCTATGAAGATTGAGATTGCGTCTACATGACTGAAACAAAGGGAGCGGTAGTGGCTTAGTGAAAATATCCGCTATTTGATCCTTGGAGGAGATAAACTTGATCTGAAGCAACTTCTGAGCAACCCTTTCTCGCACAAAGTGATAATCCACCTCAATGTGTTTCGTACGTGCATGAAAGACTGGGTTGGAGGATAAGTATGTTGCTCCAATGTTGTCACACCACAGAATAGGTGGACGAGTTTGAGAGACACCAAGTTCTCCCAAAAGTGCCTGTATCCAAATCACCTCAGCAGTAGCATTAGCAAGTGCTTTGTATTCAGACTCCGTACTCGAGCGAGACACAGTAGCCTGCTTCCTAGCACTCCAAGTAATGAGATTGCCACCATAGAAGATAGCATAGCCCCCGGTTGATCGCCGATCATCAGCATTACCAGCCCAATCAGCATCAGAAAAAGCAGATAAGAGGTCAGGAGACATAGTAGGACATCGTAGAAGCAGACCGTCACCCAAAGTCGCCTGAACAAAGCGAAGTATACGCTTAACCGCAGCCCAATGAGTACTCCGGGGTTCATGAAGGTATTGACACACCTTATTGACAGCAAAAGACAAGTCAGGTCGTGTCATAGTGAGGTATTGAAGACCGCCAACAATACTGCGATATCTGGTAGATTCCTCAGCTGAAAGAGGAGTACCATCAGTGGAGGACAGCTTCTCAGAAGAGACCATTGGAGTAGGGGATGGTCCACACTTCATGAGACCAGCACGCCGAAGCAATTCAGCAGCATACTTGCGCTGAGTGAGAAGAAGACGACCAGCCGAAATCTTAACCTCAACACCAAGGAAATAGTGAAGCTGTCCAAGATCCTTAAGAGCAAAGGAACCACGGAGCTGATGAATCAGGCGAGCAATAGCAGGGTCCGAGGAGCTGACCACAATAATATCATCAACGTAGACCAACAGATAAAGGGTAATGTCAGGTCGCCGAAGAATGAACAGAGATGTGTCAGCAGTAGAGCTGGTAAAACCAAGACTGCCAAGAACAGAACTGAGCCGAGCATGCCAAGCACGGGGAGCCTGTTTGAGTCCATATAAGGCCTTGTCAAGACGACATAGATGAGTAGGCTTACTAGCATCTTCAAAGCCAGGAGGCTGACGAATATATACTTCCTCTTCAAGGACGCCATGGAGGAAAGCATTCTGAATGTCCAGTTGGCGAAGATGCCAACCATGAGTAAGGGCCATGGACAACAGCAACCGAATAGTAGTTGGCTTGACAACAGGACTAAACGTATCTTCATAATCAAGGCCATGACGTTGTTTAAATCCTTTGGCAACGAGACGTGCTTTATATCTTTCAATGGACCCATCAGATTTCTGCTTTACTTTGAACACCCATTTGGAGTCAATTATGTTGACACCTGGAATTGGAGGAACTAGACGCCATGTTTTGTTTGCTTCAAGAGCAGAAAATTCCACCTCCATAGCATCACGCCAATGAGGGCAGGCCATGGCTTCACGATGATCACGAGGTTCAGTCATAGAGAGATCACCAATATGTGCTAACCAGGCAATAGTACCATCAGTCCGTTGCTTCGGATTACGGATGCCTCGCTGCAAACGCGTGATAACGCCAGGAGCTGTAACAGGAGCAATGACTGGTGCAACATCACCAGCAGATGGCGAAGGCGAGACAGCGTCGACGGAGAGGGGCGAGGCAGCGTCGAGGTGCAGAGAACGCGACGCACCAGAGGGATCAACCAAGGCGGTACGTGGGCCGGCCGTCGACGGGCCGCGAGGTCGGTCTGGCGTGATGAAGCCAGTCTGGTCCTCAGGCAGCGATTGGTCTGCATGGGGGTGTAGCTCCGACCCATGCAGATCGACGTCAGCGGGGAGAGCAACTTCCCTTGGCTCGGTGTTCTCATCAAGAAGTTCGAGCCGAGCGCCGCGATGACGTCCTGCACCATGGTTAGCAAGCAACAAAGGAGTATATGCAGCATCATCAAATTGGTCAGGATGGAGAGGAACGGAAGAAGAATTGGAGGGAGTGGTAGTGGATGGTAGTTGGGAAAAAGGAAACACATTCTCGTCAAAGACGACATCACGAGAGATATACATGCGATTTGTGGGGACATGAAGACACTTGTAACCCTTGTGGAGAGAGCTATAGCCGAGGAAGATACATTTTTTAGATCGAAATTCTAGTTTGTGTTTGTTGTAAGGAAGGAGGTTAGGCCAACATGCGCAGCCAAACACCTTGAGAAAGGTATAATCAGGTACTTCACCTAGAAGGCGTTCAATGGGAGTTTTCATATCGATAACACGACTAGGAAGACGGTTGATAAGAAAACATGCAGTGGAGAACGCATCACTCCAATAACGATAAGGAACAGAAGCATGTGCAAGTAGAGTTAAGCCAGTCTCTACGATATGTCTATGTTTTCGCTCAGCAGTGCCATTTTGTTGATGTGTATGGGGACAAGACACACGATGGGAGATACCAATATCCTGGAAGAACTGGTGCAGTCTGTGATACTCGCCCCCCCAGTCAGTTTGTACATGCAATATTTTTCTATTCAAGAGACGCTCAACATGCTTTTGGAATTGAAGAAATATGTGGAACACATCAGACTTGCGCTTAAGAAGGTAAAGCCAAGTAAAACGGCTATAAGCATCAATAAAACTAACATAATATTCATGTCCACTAACAGAGGTTTGAGCACGACCCCAAACATCAGAATATATAATCTCAAGTGGAGAAGTAGCAACACGAGTAGAAAGAGAAAATGGCAACTGGTGACTTTTGCCTTGTTGACAAGCATCACAAATTACATCTTTATTGACCGACTCTGATGGAAGTTCATGACGATGCAAAATATGCTGAACTATGGGAGTAGCTGGATGACCTAGACGCGAGTGCCACCTCGAACGGGACACCTTGACACTGCTGAACACATGCTTCGATAGGGATGACACATCAAGATGGTAAAGACCTCCACGGCATCCCCCTCTAAGAAGAACCGCCCTCGTACTTCGATCCTTAATAAAGAAATACCAAGGGTGAAATTCAAAGAAAACATTATTATCGAGGGAGAAACGTTTAACTGACAATAGATTACGAGTAACAGATGGTACATGAAGGACATTGTTTAGGTGTAATGGATGAGATGATGTAGGAAGTGTAGATTGACCAACATGAGTAATGCGCATACCTGCTCCATTTGCTGTGTGGACATGGTCCTGGCCATGATAAGGTTCCTTTACATGAAGCTTGTCGAGCTCATTGGTGAGATGATCCGTAGCACCGGTGTCCGCGTACCAGCTAGGATCCACGGGGAAGGATGAGGTAGACCCGTGGTGAGTAGTCACAGAGAAGGCCGCCACCTGTTTCTCCATGTAGCGCCCGTCATTCCCAGCACCAAGGAACTTCCGATCAAAACGCTTGAAGCAACAGGAGGCAACATGACCAAGTTTTGTGCAGATTTGGCAGAGGGGACGATTGCCAGTATTGCCATTGCCACCACCAGTATTGCCGCCGCTAGCATTGGTACCACGGCCAAAATTCTGGTTCGGTGATGGAGAGGATTTGGGTCTGAACTGCTGCTGCCTTGGATCATGTTTCTGCTGATAGTTTGGCGTGTACTGCTGATACTGTTGTTTGCCGCCTTGGGGAGAAGAACGAGAGCCAATGTTTGCCGACATATGCATATCGGTCTGAACATGAACCTTGCGTCCTTCCATGCGCTGTTCTGTTGCCAACATCTGGGCGTAAATATCCTTGAGCGGCATAGGGTCAGTAAGGGCTCGGGCTGATACAATCTGAACAAGAGCATCATAGTCCTCATCGAGTCCCTTCATCAGATAACCGGTAAAATCTGCAGTAGTCAGCGGCTGTCCAATGGACATGAGAGAATCCGCAAGTGATTTCACCTTGTTGTAGTACACAGAAATAGACGAGTCCAGCTTCTTGCAGTCCTGGAGTGCGCCGCGGATCGCCATGGACCGAGCTGTCGTCTGGGAACCGAAGCTGGAAGCGAGGGTACTCCATGCCTCAGCAGAGGAGGTAGCAAACAGGATTAGTCCCTGAATCTCCTCAGTCGATGTCGACATAATAGCAGACATGATCGCAGCATCTTGCTGGTGCCATGCGGTGAACTCTGGATTGGAGATGAGAGGAGGAGCTTTTGCATCTTGGGCCAGCTGCGGATTGGAGATCGACTCAGACGGACATGGGAACGTACCGTCGACGAAACCAGTCAGCAGATGGCTACGAAGAGCTTGGGTGACCTGCGCCTTCCAATACAGGTAGTTATCCGGGCTAAGGCGGGTGGTAATCAGCGGGGCAAAGTTGAACGGCCCACTCGATGAACCACCTGAGGAAGATGATCCACCGCCGCCAAAGCTGAGAGTCGGATTGGAGAGTCTCGTGGTCGACTTGGATCCAACGGAGACCATGGATGTCGGCGATGAGGATTCCATCACCGGCCTGAGCAGCGGAAGAGGGTTGGAGGCGAGGTCGATCGGAGGAGAACGAGCTGTGGCGGCGATCTAGGGTTTAAGCCGCCGGTGGCTCTGATACCATGACAAACAATAGAATAGATTGGTAGGGTAGGGTAGTGCCTTACCCGTACGGCAGGCCTCCTCTCTCTTTATATATGGTACACAACGGTACAAGGATACAGGAGTAGATACAGGGGGTATAATACAGTACAGAGGTATATACAGTAGTCCTATACATACAGTTTATCACACTTGTCCCTCGAATTCAATTCTATGCAGATAGCTCTTCCTCCTCCGAGCGTTTGCTTTCGAGTGGAAGAAGCGAGTGCTTGCATCCCCGTCGCGGAGCCAGGCAATCCTCGACCTTTGTCTCCACATGGAGCGCTGCATTGCAGCGATCCCAAGGCCATTCATCTTGAGCATGGATCTGAATCTCAGTTCCTCCTGGGATAGGCTCCTGCAGTCCATCGCTTGATCAAGTCTGAATATCAGCTCACTGGTGATTGCTGCACGCAGTGCAAGGTCATTAGTAAAATTGGCACTCCATCTCTTCAAGCATCGAGCAGTTGATGCAAGCTTGTGATGCAGGTTGACAAAGGCATTCTCTTTTGTAGAGCAAGCAGTCCAAGCATCAGCAATTACTTGAAGAAAATCATCTCTGGCGGCCCAATGATTTTCAAAGCGAAATCTCCTAGAGTGGCAGAAACTAGCATTACATGTAAGCAACATTGGACAATGGTCAGATAGCTCGGATGACAGTGCTTGCATATAACAATTGGGGAAAGCAGCATCCCAGCTATCATTAAATAAGTATGCACCATTCTTACACTTACACTTCTTCAGAGTTGCCACAACCTGAAATTTGTACTAAGAGGGTGGACAATTGGTTTTCTGTCTCTTGTTTCAGCGACAGAAGAGATCATATTTATTGATGATCCGTGTGCATTCAAATGGAATGAGGTGCAAAAAAATGAGAAGAAGAAAAAATATGACGGGAGAATATTGTATTTCTAAGTTCAAAAAAATCCAAAAACAAAATCACGCACATAGAAAAATGATGTAGGAATGTGCGTGTGAAGTTTTGAACTTAAGTATAACCATTTATATCTGTGCAAAAAAGTAGAATGGGTACTAAGTTTTAAAATTTGTAACTCCACCCATGAATTTTAGGATCACAAAATCAAAATGGGTGGGCTAGATGTGAGAAATCACGGTGCGTGCGACCAGATGATGATTCTCCCCCAATACTTTTAGCACACTTGATCGCCAGGAAGCTTGTACACAACGTATCAATCCACAATGTATAACTGAAATATAAGCAAAAGTGTTATTCCCACACTATGTCACCACGAAGCAACTCTTCTTAGGCCTTTTGGTACTAGAGTTTTATGAAGATTAGATAGGATACTTGTAATACCCCGAAAATTTGCTTCTAACCATTTGTGTTTATTTTATCATACGGAGAATAAAATGATGAAGTTAATATTTAAATATGATCTTGAAATCGAAAGTTAGAAAAAAACTAAAGAAATAGTGTGCTAGTATTTGAACCCTTGTATTGACGTTTGGAATTTAGAAAGAGAGAAACGGGCCTGGCCGGGCACCCATACGTGAGCTGGGCTCATAGTACCCAGCTGCCCTGGCCACTTTGTTTAGCCGAGGGAATAAGCCGCCGCCTCTCTGCCCTAATCTTGTCCAGCGAGCGGATCCCAGTTCGCCGCTGCTGACGATTCGTGACCTGCGACGATGCCGCCGTGCCGTTAGGGCCTAGGGGCGTCCGTCTCCATCAAGCCGTAGTTCGCCGCCACTGTGACCACCTAGGCTGATCGAGTATGGAGCTCGCCGCCAGCAGCCGCTGTCTGGTTCGACACCACTTATCGTCCATCCGCTTGAAGAGGTACTCCAAAGCCGTCTGTCAATTGCACTTGTTCCACCCGTTTTGTTCAATTTCCAGTTTGGATTCGTTTCTGGCATACGCTAACCGTGGCGCTGGTTGTAGTAGCAACGTGTGTAGGTTTTTGTTCCAGATCAAGCCCAGTTTTAAATTCTCCTAGCCAGGAATCAATCGGCAGTACTATATTAGTATCCTGATGTTGGTTAACTAATTAATTTGCTTCCGCTAGTAGCACTGTGGAAGCAAACAGAAAAGAATGATGGATTTGTTGTTGTATGAAGTTAATTTTGACACCATGATACGATCTGTTTCACAACTGAGTAGTACAAGCCAAGTTTGTGATTGGTTTAGCTGCTTACGAGAGGAACTCCAGCTTTATACGTATTCCTGATGCTCTTGTTGCTGCTAGTACATTCCAGTTAGTAGAATTTAATTAAGACTGTATTGGTTTGGCCACAACCATCAGCTAACATATAGTAATGTTGGAAGATCAGTTTTACCGTTTGGGGTAGTTGAATCCTTTGAAGTGTTCTGTGAATATACACATCAAGGATAGCGATTGATTATTGATCGTAGAAGCGATTGTATATTTGTTTGTATGCTTAGGTAATGATGTTGTGTATTGAGTGTGATACATGTTTCATTAGCAGGTGCTGCTACTTCCAGTTTGGTTTGAAGTCCTGCAACTCAGAGACGGTTAAGGCAAGTTCATAATGGGATAATACTTTGCATGATTCCCTCACTTGACTGTTATTTTATAGCACCTTTTATATATTCAAGTGGCTGGTTATTGTTTATATGTGTGGAGACAAAGTGATTACAGCAAAGAGTATAGTTGCGCGTGCATTTTGCATAGCATGTTAAAGACAGTGCATAGTGTTGTGTCCTGCTGAGGTAGGCACCTTGAGACTGTCGATGTTGGGACGAGTCCCACATTGTCGGCAACCTCCACAAGTTGGAGCGAATGAATGCCGACGGGTGTTCACTCAAGCGATACCGGTATACGCAAAGAAAAGTGAAAGCAAAGATCATGTAGGCATACAGAAGCATCATTGCGCTATGACAAACATTAAAGGATGATTGTTGGTGTCGTGTTTTGTGCAATGGTTATTATTTCTTTATGTGCTTGCTGAGTATGTTGTACTCACCCTTGTGGCTTCTATGTTTTTAGGTACCATTGAAAATGACATGCATGGGACCGGGGTTAGCATATCGCATGTTTCGGCACATAACTTTCACACAATACACCACTTTATACATAAATTAGTTTAACACGCTCAATCCTGCGGTTCTCTTATATTTCTATACAAGAACTGTCATATGTGTTGTACCTGCCAAGCTAGTTGTTTTTGAGACAACCTGGTTATTGAGATTTAGCTTTGTCTTACAGGACTGGGTAGTAGTGTGTATGTATGATATTGGAGGTTTATGTTTTTTATGCTGTCGTGGTTATAACCATAAACAAAGGAGACTATGCTGAGTTTATAGTTTTTTCCTTATTTTTAAAGATTGATAAAGTATGTGTAGCATTGCCAGATAGGGTAGATATCTGGGGTGTTAAAGTTGGTATCAGAGCCTAGGCTTTAGGTCTCTGGAGTAGTTAAATAGTAAATGGGATATTTTACCAAGATATTAATAACTAAAACCTGCCTTTATTTAGCCTATCCGGCTAATAACTAATTTAAAATTGAACAACATAAAAACTTGACACAATGGTGCACAATAGGATGGGTTGGGTCATGCATTGCATTTACGCTTCCACTATATTTTATCAATGATATCTTTTATCCATATATGATGTGCTTGTGGGCAGGCCGTTGCCTTGAGGGGCATCCAAATCTTGCTTTGGGTATCATCGCCTCTTTGTTGTTGCTAGTTGAATAGAGAGAGGGGGAGAGGTTCTTCATGGCTGATGAATTCAGAATTGGAAGGGAAATAGTTGATCTTCTATGCTAGTTTAATATTTGCGTGAATAACATTATAAAGGTATCAAATTGATAGATTTAGATACTTGCATTTTTTTGCTGGCCTCATGAGGAGATAGTTGTAGAGTTTGGTTTGGTGGCAAAGTTTGATTTTAGTTTAGTGTTAGCATGGAGGGTTTAAATTCGGTTTGTTTAGAGCTGGTTGAAGTTTCGAGATGCGTGCTAGATTATCCAAAAGGAATTTGAGAGAACACTTTGGTAATCTTGAAGATTAGGTTGATAGGGTGATTGCATTTTTCCTAGGGAATAAAACTAGATCTAATAAACTAGCTGACATAGTAGTGGAGTAGTAGACAGAATAAGGTTATGAGGGCTTAATTAGTTAGATCCAAATCAGTATGAGAAGTTGAATTTCTGTCTCCTAAACCACAATTTTATTTTGGCTTCCTTATTATCATTCACCTATTCTTTGTAGTGCATCACTTGCACTTGGCTTAGTTTGAAGTCATCTCGCAGGGTAATCATCAACCTTGTCTTATTGTCCAAGGTTTATCAAAAAAAAATCACGTACTTCAGATCGCAGTGAATATTTAACACCTTCTATTGGTCCCATTTCTTATACATTATTTTCTCATTTGACATTTGTTGGTGTCCTTTGTTCCTTTGTTGTCAAGTATCAAGTTTGGTGAATGTGTTATTCTGCTTGGAGCAAACCTAGTTGTTCTTTGTAAAAAAACAATCCTTTTTTTCTTCTTCTAAAAGCCTTCTCCTTGGTTGATATTCTAGGCGAGAAGTGTGTCCTTTCTTTATCCTCTGAAAGTGTTAGTTTTATAAGTCAAGACGCTAGCTATCCATTAAGTGGCTCTTCGTTCTAAAAAAAAATATGTTTTTGTACACGCAACCGTGATGATCCTTGAGAGATCGCACAGGCTTAGATTTGCAATATTGATTGATGGGATTCGACCATGAACCTTGGTTCTTGCCCACGAAATCTGTTTACCGGGCGAGTAAGGATGCACGGGTGTTACCGTTGCACGATTCACCCGTTCACTTACCGAGTTAATAGTTTGGGTGCGGGATGGATTGGCCCCCATACCAATTACCCTAATTATTCGCTCTTGTATGTTGGACCGGTGAATCATTGTGTGCCTTTTCCTTTAATTAGTTGAGTGATGCCATCGTGTAGCCTAAACCATAGAACGGTACGATGGTCCACATGTAATAGGGGCAACCACAAGTGTAGGAGATATGATGATGAAAAACCTACGTTTTTTTATGCTATCATACCAGAATGCGCCCTTCTTGACCACCATGAGAGTTTCTTATAGGTTTCTCTATTTCCTCTAGTTGTGTCTCAAAGTTGAAGAATGTTGAGAATTTGTGGTCATGTAAAATCGTCATAAGGATTTCATGATTTACCAAGGACAAGGACAATATTTAATGACCAAGATATTTTATGTGGTTCCAAGTTCTTTGAGAATGCTAGGTGAAGTTCCATATTGATCTTCTCCCGCCACCCAACTTATCTCTATGTCTCCTTATCATGTGTAACGACCAATACAAGGAAAAAATGAAGAAGCAATTGGACAATATGTTGTCCAAAGATTTATTCGACATAGTGTCTCTCCTTGGGGATTGCCAGTTATGTTTACATCGAAGAGAGATGGTAGTTGGGGGGGGGGGGAAGCGTTTGGATCACCGAGCTCTTAAGTTGTCACCATGATCCGTTTCCCCAAATAGAAGACTTGTTTGATCAGCTCGATGGAGCCGCGTTCTCTAGGATTTATCACTAGTCTAGTCTAGCTATACACCAATTCGTGCGCCGGTACACGATGCTGAAAAGAGTGTTTGGGCAGTATAAATATAAAGTTATGTCTATTGGCCGGACTAAACAATGCCCTTGCCGTCTTGATGAGAACGCGGACGAATATGTTATATATGTTTCTTGATACCTCTGTGGCACTACTGTTGGTGATGTTCGCATATATTGGAAGACACGTGAAGATCATGAAACACCATTTGAGGCTTCACTACGGGAACCCGCCGAGGGGCCGACGGCCGGCGGCCGTCGGCACAACCTGCTTCGCCGTCGGCCCACGCCTGTGCCGACGGCCACCGTCGGCACAATCTGGCCTCGGCACAGCCTGCCTCGCCGTCGGCACAGGTCTGGCCGTCGGCACAGTAGGTAGCCCGACGGTGGAACGTTGCCGTCGGCACAGTTGTCGTCGGCCCCTTCGTCGTGGGCCCCACGATGCCCAAACGGCCGTTAGCCCAGCCCATCTGCCAGAACCTGCCACGCGTCCCCGTCCAGCTTCTGTGCCGACGGCAAAGCCGTCGGCCCAGCCTCGTCAGCCCCAGCCGCGTCGCAGCATCGCCGCCTAGCTGCTGGCCGTCCACCTTCCTGTGTCGACGGCATAGCCGTCGGCACAGCTCCTGCCATTTGGCACAGCAAGGGGGCTGTGCCGACGGCTATGCCGTCGGCACAGACCATACCATTTGGTTTTCCGCACCATTTTCCAGCACAGCACAGCACGCACAACAAAAATAGCAGTAATATACATTGAAATGCATCACAAATGTTGCACAGCACATAATCATCATCGTCATCATATCAAACGTAGCAACAACATCATCGTGATACAAATATGTAGCATGTAGCACACACGATCATCATACATCGTCGACACATAGCACTCACGATCAACGCACACCCGCTAGACACCTAGCTAAGGGGGACCCAAGATCAGGGGAACCAACCAAGTTCCGTACTCGTCCATTCATGCGTCCGGCCTTTGTCGAGGTGGACCGAGGTAGAACCATGGCCTGAACCATCGCCAGCAGGTGAAAACCCTGAAGCACCGGGAGAATGGCGGCCGGGGTGCATCGGTGTGCCCTCGCGCGACGAATCAGGAGAGGGTCGGTTCCGCGAACTTCCCGTGCCCTACATGTTTGACAAGAGTTAGCATCTTACACATGGGAAAGGAAAGCGGTGAGAAATGGTTAGGCACAGGACTTACCGGAGTCCGTGCGTAGTATGTGGCCGCGAAAGCTTCCCTCGATGGGCACACTGGAGTCGGCCCCGGCCTAGGTGGCTCCTCTTCCGGAAGTGCGATCCTCTCTCCAGTCTGGAAGAACGTCCTGAGCGCCTGCAAGATAGTTTAGATGTCAAGCGCTGCAGATATAAAATAAAGGGGAGGTGCGACTTGTCATGTCTTTGAACCATAAAAGATTGGAACTTACACGACCCGTCGCCTCCTGATACTCTTCCCAAGCCGCTCTCTTGAGGTCCCACTCTGCTACAACCGTCAAATACTTCTCATAAGTGGCAGCGTAGGCGGCCTCAAAGTTAGCCTACAATTTCCAAGAAAAGGAGCCACGTCAATTTAGCCATTCAGGAATGAATGTTGGAAAGAAGATGAAAATGAGAAAACTTACATCGGTACGACGGTGTCGAGGAGGCGCGACCGGTGGGTCGCCGGCGGTGAGGGTAGACCTGATCTGCGTGAGGGTCCTCTGCGGCTTGATCACCCCACTAAGAAGCTTCGTACGGCCATGCTCCGCGCCGCGCCCCGCCACCATAATCGCCGTCAAGTCGGTCTCCTGCTCAATAGGATCATCCACCTCCGGATGAAGACCCTTGAACGCCGAGCAGTACTTGTCCAACTCCTCTTCGGCATAGCCGAAGTACTCGGGCAGCGAGGGCTGAGGCTGGCTCAGATCAGGCTGCTTCAGCTTCATCTTCTGCCACCCTCCCACCTCGGTGAGAGGCTCCCCGAGTTCCGCCTCCTGCACGACAAAAGAAATGGTATGTGTATCAAGTAGTAATATGAGGGGAAGTAAATGCAAGTTGTTCCATGTATATATGTACCTTGTGCTTCCTGTAGCGCTCAGTGCTGCGGCTTCCTGCACTGTGTGTTCCTCCGGTGCCACGGTTTGCCTTGTTGCGTACGCTCTTGGCGTTGAAGTCGGGGTCTTCGCCAACCCGCCTCGCTACCAAGGCCTCAAATGCGTCTTCCTTATTCTCGCACCATAGGGGCATAACCTGAAAAACCAAAACTCATTTGAAGAACACATAATGCAATCCCAACTATGCAGCAACATAGAGTCTCATTGAATATTTACTTACCCTCATGTAATCTTCCTTCGTCAGCTGAGGATCGTTCCTGATATTGTCAGCTTTCTTGACCCTCATGCCCTGCTCAGCCTTGAAGTGCCCGATGCAGGTATGCTTCTGATTGTACCACTGTTGCCTTGTCAACCTCTGACAAGCCCTAGTTAGTACCGCCTTCCCGTGCTCAACCATATCATCAGGCACCTTATAATGGGTCTGCAATCATGCATAAGAATAATTGTGAGAGAGACATGAGTTAGCATAGTGTGATCATCAACTATGAAGTAAACTCGAGAAGCATGCTTTACCCAAAACTTGGTGTACACGGCGTCAGAAGCTGTCCCAAAGCCTGGGCAAGGAGCTGCCTCATAGTCCGCCCAAGTCTCGGCTAGCTTCCTCTCGCCGCCGAGGACCGGAGTGTAAAAGCCCGGCCAATACTGCCTAATAAGAGCTCCAATCAGGCTCGACGGCTGGCGAACCCCCTTGTCATATGTCCAATTGCTGCACAATAATCAAAACATTAGTATGCCAATCAGTTATGCACAATAATGAAAACATTAGTACATAGCAAAATGAATCTACATGTTCAAAATTAAACTTACTCTTTTGGGTTCGGGATGATGAGGGCTTTCGCCTCGTGGCTAGTAGGCTCCCTCCTCTCATCAGGGACTTGCGCTTCACCACGAATGCGCAACTTCTTCGGCGCCATCTCCCTCTCCGCCTCCTCGTCCTGTCCCTCCACCTCCATCTCCACCTCCATCTCCACCTCCATCTCCCCCTCAGTAGACTGTGTGTGAGCGGACTGGGAAGCCACGTCGCCAGAAGCAGAGGGTATGTCACCAAGGAAAGGTCCACCTCCACCTCGTCCTCGTCCTCCACCTCCACCTCGTCCTCGTCCTCCACCTCCGCCTCGTCCTCCAGCTCGTCCTCCACCTCGTCCTCCACCTCCACCACGTCCTCCACCTCCACCTACACCTCCACCTCCAACTCCACCCGTGTCATCGTCCGCGTAACGCGAGCTGGCACGCGTTGGTCTTCCACTTCTAGTGGTCCCGGTGAACTTCTGTTGGCTCATGCTCTTCAGAATGGAGTTCATGGATTGCTTGCTTCCGCTCATATTGATCAATCACCTGCATTGACAAAGAGTGAACAAGTAAGCATTCATGCCTTAATAAAATGTAGACACTAAGCAAACAAAAACATATGGCGAAGCATGTTGAAAAATAGATACTAAGCATAAGAAGCATATTGAAAAATAAATACTAAGCATAAGAAGCATATTGAAAAATAGATACTAAGCATTAGAAGCATATTGAAAAATAAATACTAAGTATAAGAAGCATATTGAAAAATAGATACTAAGCATAAAGACATAAAGGACCCTCACCTCGAATCATCACTATCATAATGAGGCATTGGGTTCTCATAACGAGGCGTTGGGTTCTCATTTTCACTATCACTATCAGTATCATGTGAGTAATGAGGTTGGGTGGGAATGTCCGGTGGAGGCTCATCATTGAACCCATTGCCCTCATGTAACTTGGTGAGCATTTGTATGTCCTTTAGGTCCACCACTTGTTTCACCATGAAGATGTGCCTCGTTCTCGAGGTCCTCAAGACCAATTTCTATTTCGAAATCCCCAAAGTTCTCTTGCTCTTGATAAAAAATTCCCTCGTATGTTACAGGGTCAATGTTGTTGTAATCCTCGTTGGAGGGCATGGGTAGCTTACCATGTGGTGATACCTTGAACACGACTTCCCAGCCTTTGAGATACTCCTTTTGACACGGGCCAACAGCTGTACGCGGATGCTGACATACCATATGGATTGAATCCATCGGTTGCTATCGCAATTCCGACATTCCGAGCATCATTTGCCTTATCAGGGTGTTTTGCATCGAAGTTCCGCCATGCTTTACCATCAGATGGGTGCCCCATGTTTAGCCGTCCCTCCTCGTCCTTGAATCTCAACCCGTTCTTATGCCACGTCATCTGTTTGGCTGACTCCTCGGACATGTAAAGCCGTTGGAGATAACGAAGAATCTTCACGGCGACTTTTGTCTGCACCTTCTCACCATTAGCTCTGGTTATCTCATGATACCTAGAGGACCCACACTTGCTACAATATTTGTCATCCGCAAACTCTTTCCAAAACAAAAGACAGTTTTTGGAACAACAATCATACTTCACATAATCCATGCTGAGCGCTTTCAACATTTTCTTTGCTGCATACATGGTTTTAGGCAGACAATGGCCTTCGGGCAACATGTTACCAACTGTTACCAGATTTTCTTCAAAGCATGCACGGGTGCTGTCGAACTGGGCCTTGTCGGCTAGTACTTGCGCGATGGCATCGAGCTGAGAAATTTTTGCACCCTCGTATAGAGGCCTCTTAGCCGCAGCCATCATATCATAGAAGGCCTTTGCGGTAGGCTCGGGTTCCTCCGGTTCTGGCGGTTCCTCCGGTTCTGGCGGTCCCTCCGGTTCTGGCGGTTCCTCCTGTTCTGGCGATTCTGGCATGTAGGCATCGTGGAGATCATCTAGCAAGTATCTAATCCCATCGTCCTCATTGCCATCGATTCGCTGCCTCATCACCTCACCTCTGTCACGTTCGTACTGAGCAAAGTCGACACACGTGACGTAATCAGGCATATACCCATTCAACCAAAGATGTTTAGTCATATCATCCTTTCCGTGACGATGACGCCTCTTGCAACGAGCGCAAGGGCAACTTGGACGAACGCCTGACTTTGAACCACGCGCTAACTCCTTCACTAATAAATTGGTCTTCCATACCCACTCCTCTGTCATTTCAGTCGAACTAGCACGGCCACTGTACATCCACCCATTATCAGCCATCCTCTGCTTGATTGGGAGACAAACAACAAATAGTACCATGAAATTAAATGCATCATATTTTTATTTATTTTATCGGGCGAAACGCATGCATCAACCTACATCTCTACTAGGTGGGCTCCTAGCAGCCGCCGGATCCGTAGTTGGCTACGTTCTCCATGCTCTACCCCGGTCCAAGTCAGAATTTCGGCAGCACCTCCCCGCTGCTCTCCCGATACACGTCTCGGCAAAAAACCGAGAGGATGTGCATCCGGAGAACAACGGGGAGGCGCCGCCGAAATCTTGACTCGGACCGGAGTAGAACATGGAAAACGTAGACAACTACGCATCCGTCGACTATCCCGTAAATGCCGCAAGCGTTACGGTTGAAAATATGCCGACCACTAATGCATATTTATCCGCGTAACGCTCGCGGACGGGAAGTGACACCTAGGTTACGCAACTTTACTTGAAAAATGAATCTAGTGATGTAAAAATATGGAGGAGGTGGAGTTTTAGCTCACCCTCGGCGATGTCGGCGACCGTCTCGAATCGCGTCAAGCAGCAGGGACCCGGGGTCGTCACGCCATCGGCCTAGTTTAGACAACAACAAATTCAAATTGTTATTTTCCTATTTTCAATTTTTCATTTCTATTTGCTATTTGCTATTTTCCTATTTTCAATTTTTCATTTCTATTTGCTATTTGCTATTTTCCTATTTTCAATTTTTCATTCCTATTTGCTATTTGCTATTTTACTATTTTCAATTTTTCATTTCTATTTGCTACTTGCTATTTTCCATCTTTGTTTCTATGTGCTATTTTCCATTTTTGTTTCTATTTGCTATTTTCAAATTGCAACAATTACTATTACTAAAATGAAAAATAAAATTACCTAGTGGAGGAGCAGGGGAGGCGCGGCCGACAAGCAGCAGCCGGTGGAGGAGCAGGGGCGGAGGCGGCCAGGGGAGGAGGGGGTTCCGGCGGCCGGGGGAGGAGGGGCTGTCGGCGGCCGGGGGGGAGCGGCAGGGGATGCGGCGGCGGAGGAGCAGCAGGCGGTGGCGGAAGGCGCGGCGGTGGCCGGGGGAGGAGGGGCTGTCGGTGGCGGGGAGGAGCGGCAGGGGAGGCGGCGGCGGAGGAGCAGCAGCCGGTGGCGGCAGGCGCGGCGGCGGCTGGGGCAGCGCGGCGGCGGCGGCTCGGGTGGAGGAGGGTGGCGGCGCGCGGGGGATGGCACGAGTAGGATGGCGCGGGGGGTGGTGTCTGTGAGCCGGACTTGGTCCGGTTGGACCAGTTAACCAACCCTATCTGTGCCGACGGCTAGGCCGTCGGCACACTTTTTTTCATTTTTTTCTTTTTTTTATTTCTATTTCTATTTTTATTTTTCTTTCTATTTTTCTTTTTCTTTTTTCTTTTTATTTCTTTATTTACTTTTGCAGTGGTTGCTAGGAGCTGAGCGCGCGGGGTGGAGGAGCTGAGGGTGGCGACACATAAAATGACGCCACGCGGTTATTTCTATTTATATTTTTCTATTTTTATTTTCAAGATAATTGCCGTATCCCAGTTCCGTCTTTTGCAGTGGTTGCTAGGACACATAAAATGACGCCACGCGGCTCCGCGCGATTTTATGACTTCGTTTACTTCGCCAACTGTGCAAAACGGGGCCGCCGGGACATGCGGTATGGCCGTACCGGGCGCGCGGTTGCACCCGTCCGCCAACGCGCGAAACGGAAAACATTTAGCACATAAAATGATGCGTCATAGACCTAAAAACATTTTTCCCTCCATTTATTGAGCGAAGGAAAGTGTCGCCCCAGTTCAAATCCGGTCAGTTTCCAGCGGATTCGGCGGGACACCGCAGGAAGCGGGAGGGTTTCCCAGATGGCTACCACGCGCATATGGCATGTGATAGGTGGTGCGTAGGAGGTATCCTACCGCTGCGCGGAGGTCCCGCGCAATACTGAAATGCGCACCATGTAGCTGCTTCACAAAAAAAAGCCCTTCCGGCACCCCGAAAATGGAAAAACCGTCGCCCGTGGTTCGGATTGGAAATCCGCGACCGGGGCCTTGCTTCCCATCCTAGGGCCCACGCACGTGCCAAATATGGCCTCGTTCCGACAAACTATGTGGTGAAACGGGTCGTTTCCTACTCATTTCCCCTAAAAGCCATAGAACTCCGGACGTGATAGCCCTGTTCGTGAAGGGTTTTTCAAGATAATTGTCGTATCCCAGTTCCGTCTTTTGCAGTGGTTGCTAGGACACATAAAATGACGCCACGCGGCTCCGCGCGATTTTATGACTTCGTTTACTTCGCCAACTGTGCAAAACGGGGCCGCCGGGACATGCGGTATGGCCGTACGGGTGCGCGGTTGCACCCGTCCGCCAACGCGCGAAACGAAAAACATTTAGCACATAAAATGACGCGTCATAGACCTAAAAACATTTTTCCCTCCATTTATTGAGCGAAGGAAAGTGTCGCCCCGGTTCAAATCCGGTCGGTTCCAGCGGATTCGGCGGGACACCGCGAGGAAGCGGGAGGGATTCCCGGATGGCTACCGCGCGCATATGGCATGTGATAGGTGGTGCGTAGGAGGTATCCTACCGCTGCGCGGAGGTCCCGCGCAATACTGAAATGCGCACCATGTAGCTGCTTCACAAAAAAAAGCCCTTCCGGCACCCCGAAAATGGAAAAACAGTCGCCCGTGGTTCGGATTGGAAATCCACGACCGGGGCCTTGCTTCCCATCCTAGGGCCCACGCACGTACCAAATATGGCCTCGTTTCGACAAACTATGTGGTGAAACGGGCCGTTTCCTACTCATTTCCCCTAAAAGCCATAGAACTTCGGACGTGATAGCCCTGTTCGTGAAGGGTTTTTCAAGATAATTGCCGTATCCCAGTTCCGTCTTTTGCAGTGGTTGCTAGGACACATAAAATGACGCCACGCGGCTCCGCGCGATTTTATGACTTCGTTTACTTCGCCAATCGTGCAAAACGGGGCCGCCGGGACATGCGGTATGGCCGTACCGGGCGCGCGGTTGCACCTGTCCGCCAACGCGCGAAACGGAAAACATTTAGCACATAAAATGACGCGTCATAGACCTAAAAACATTTTTCCCTCCATTTATTGAGCGAAGGAAAGTGTCGCCCCAGTTCAAATCCGGTCAGTTTCCAGCGGATTCGGCGGGACACCGCAGGAAGCGGGAGGGATTCCCAGATGGCTACCGCGTGCATATGGCATGTGATAGGTGGTGCGTAGGAGGTATCCTACCGCTGCGCGGAGGTCCCGCGCAATACTGAAATGCGCACCATGTAGCTGCTTCACAAAAAAAAGCCCTTCCGACACCCCGAAAATGGAAAAACCGTCGCCCGTGGTTCGGATTGGAAATCCGCGACCGGGGCCTTGCTTCCCATCCTAGGGCCCACGCACGTGCCAAATATGGCCTCGTTCCGACAAACTATGTGGTGAAACGGGCCGTTTCCTACTCATTTCCCCTAAAAGCCATAGAACTCCGGACGTGATAGCCCCGTTCGTGAAGGGTTTTTCAAGATAATTGCCGTATCCCGAGTTCCGTCTTTTGCAGTGGTTGCTAGGACACATAAAATGACGCCACGCGGCTCCGCGCAATTTTATGACTTCGTTTACTTCGCCAACTGTGCAAAACGGGGCCGCCGGGACATGCGGTATGGCCGTACCGGGCGCGCGGTTGCACCCGTCCGCCAACGCGCGAAATGGAAAACATTTAGCACATAAAATGACGCGTACATGCAAGGTTAGCCAAACCCTACATCACACTTGTGCACATATGCTAGGGACATATGCAAGTTTTTAAGCGGTTCCGACGCTCCGCTGATCTGTATCTTCGGAAACCCTAGGGCGGGGACCCGCAGATCTACCCCTATAGCTTTCTCCGTGTGACGGTGTAACAATGGATTTTTTTATTTGCTTTGGTTTGTTTAGGACATATGTACATGGGAAACCATAGGTTGGGCTTACTTTACCATAAAATAGGCTCCATTTTAGCCGTACCAGGAGTTTGCACATACAGATCCTTGATTTTCACCAAGTGCTGGCCCATGTCTGCGAAAATAATCGTCAACGCCGGGTACATGCAAGGTTAGCCAAACCCTACATCACACTTGTGCACATATGCTAGGGACATATGCAAGTTTTTAAGCGGTTCCGACGCTCCGCTGATCTGTATCTTCGGAAACCCTAGGGCGGGGACCCCGCAGATCTACCCCTATAGCTTTCTCCGTGTGATGGTGTAACAATGGATTTTTTTTATTTGCTTTGGTTTGTTTAGAACATATGTACATGGGAAACCATAGGTTGGGCTTACTTTACCATAAAATAGGCTCCATTTTAGCCGTACCAGGAGTTTGCACATACAGATCCTTGATTTTCACCAAGTGCTAGCCCATGTCTGCGAAAATAATCGTCAACGCCGGGTACATGCAAGGTTAGCCAAACCCTACATCACACTTGTGCACATATGCTAGGGACATATGCAAGTTTTTAAGCGTTTCCGACGTTCCGCTGATCTGTATCTTCGGAAACCCTAGGGCGGGGACCCCGCAGATCTACCCCCTATAGCTTTCTCCGTGTGACGGTGTAACAATGGATTTTTTTATTTGCTTTGGTTTGTTTAGGACATATGTACATGGGAAACCATATGTTGGGCTTACTTTACCATAAAATAGGCTCCATTTTAGCCGTACCAGGATTTTGCACATACAGATCCTTGATTTTCACCAAGTGCTGGCCCATGTCTGCGAAAATAATCGTCAACGCCGGGTACATGCAAGGTTAGCCAAACCCTACATCACACTTGTGCACATATGCTAGGGACATATGCAAGTTTTTAAGCGGTTCCGACGTTCCGCTGATCTGTATCTTCGGAAACCCTAGGGCGGGGACCCCGCAGATCTACCCCCTATAGCTTTCTCCGTGTGACGGTGTAACAATGGATTTTTTTATTTGCTTTGGTTTGTTTAGAACATATGTACATGGGAAACCATAGGTTGGGCTTACTTTACCATAAAATAGGCTCCATTTTAGCCGTACCAAGAGTTTGCACATACAGATCCTGGATTTTCACCAAGTGCTAGCCCATGTCTGCGAAAATAATCGTCAACGCCGGGTACATGCAAGGTTAGCCAAACCCTACATCACACTTGTGCACATATGCTAGGGACATATGCAAGTTTTTAAGCGTTTCCGATGTTCCGCTGATCTGTATCTTCGGAAACCCTAGGGCGGGGACCCCGCAGATCTACCCCCTATAGCTTTCTCCGTGTGACGGTGTAACAATGGATTTTTTTATTTGCTTTGGTTTGTTTAGAACATATGTACATGGGAAACCACAGGTTGGGCTTACTTTACCATAAAATAGGCTCCATTTTAGCCGTACCAGGAGTTTGCACATACAGATCCTTGATTTTCACCAAGTGCTGGCCCATGTCTCCGAAAATAATCGTCAACGCCGGGTACATGCAAGGTTAGCCAAACCCTACATCACACTTGTGCACATATGCTAGGGACATATGCAAGTTTTTAAGCGTTTCCGACGTTCCGCTGATCTGTATCTTCGGAAACCCTAGGGCGGGGACCCCGCAGATCTACCCCCTATAGCTTTCTCCGTGTGACGGTGTAACAATGGATTTTTTTATTTGCTTTGGTTTGTTTAGAACATATGTACATGGGAAACCATAGGTTGGGCTTACTTTACCATAAAATAGGCTCCATTTTAGCCGTACCAGGAGTTTGCACATACAGATCCTGGATTTTCACCAAGTGCTAGCCCATGTCTGCGAAAATAATCGTCAACGCCGGGTACATGCAAGGTTAGCCAAACCCTACATCACACTTGTGCACATATGCTAGGGACATATGCAAGTTTTTAAGCGTTTCCGACGTTCCGCTGATCTGTATCTTCGGAAACCCTAGGGCGGGGACCCCGTAGATCTACGCCCTATAGCTTTCTCCGTGTGACGGTGTAACAATGGATTTTTTTATTTGCTTTGGTTTGTTTAGGACATATGTACATGGGAAACCATAGGTTGGGCTTACTTTACCATAAAATAGGCTCCATTTTAGCCGTACCAGGAGTTTTTCCACATTCAGATCCTGGATTTTACCCCTACAGTCTATAATCTGCCTGAGTTTTGGGACCATTCCCACCTTCCGATGCTCGATTTCTGACGACACACAATAATGATACACTTAAGAACTTGAGACCCACACACGTTACAAAGCACTTAAATAACTAGACCCACACACAAACCAAAACACTTAAAGAACTAGACCACACACAAACCAAAGCACTTAAAGAACTACACCCACACACGAAGCAAAGCACTTAAAAACTACACTACTAACACACAAACCAAAACACTTAAAAAACTAAACCCACACACGAACAAAGCACTTAACACCGGGTCGACACATGACCCGTTAGACACACGGACTCGACACACACACATACTAATCAGTTCTCGAAATCTTCGTCCTCGCTAGGGGTGTCCTGCGAAGCGGTACTTGAGAGGATGCGGAACCACCGTTCATCATTTTCCCCCCATGTTGACGCCTCTCCTTTGGCGTACTCCGCGTCATATTCGGCCCTCCTCTGCCGCTTTCCCGCCCTCCTCTCTCTCCTGTACGCCTGCTTCTCCTTCCAGAATGCGCGCGTGGCCGCGACGTCTCCGGGATGGTCTCTGCGCCACTGTGCCATGAACTGCTCGTCCGCCTCGGTAGTATCAATCCGCCGCTGGCCATCTCTGAACCGCTGCGCTTCACCCTCTAAGCGAAGTAGCGGCTCAGTAGAGAGACTCTCGGCTTCCGTCAGAGACCTGACCTCCGGGAAGTTCAATTCGTGGCGCGACCAGCCAAACCTCCAAGCCGCAACGTCGTATGCGCGGGTAGCAGCCTCCTTCGTGTAGAAGGTGCCGAGCCACACACGCACACCACCGGCGGAGATTTCGGACGCGAAATGGCCCGCAGCCCGCTGGCGAACGCCGATGAAGCCCGTGTTGCTACGGCGACGAGGAGCCATCTCGACGGCAGCTGAGCTCAGAGGATTCTGTGGTGTTTTTTGGACGAGAGAGTTGATGAGGAGAGAAATGTTGCTGGTGATGTTAGTGTGGAGAAGACATGGCTATATATAGGACGACGAGGGCTGAAACGGCGGGAATAATTGGCGGGAGAGAATGGGCGCGAGAAGAATGGCGGGAGGGAAGGAGCGGGGAAAAATGGCGGGAATGTTGGAGGAAAAATTGGCGGGAAGCTGTGCCGATGGCCTGGCCGTCGGCCCAAACAGTGGGAAGCTGTGCCGACGGCCTGGCCGTCGGCATGCAGCCTCGACGCCGTTTGCCAGCTGGCGACGCCGTTGTCGGTGGGCTGTCGGTGGCCCTACCATCTGCCCATGTGCCGACGGGTAGGTTGCGTGCCGTCGGCACAGCCCTAGGCGTGTGCTGACGGCTGAGCCGTGCCGACGGCGGCCTTCGGCCCAGGAGGTTCTGTGCCGACGGCCAAGCTGTGCCGACGGCCACTTTCCTGGGCTGACGGCGTGGCGTTATGTGCCGACGGTGGCCGTCGGCACAGATTCTGGCCGTCGGCCCCGCGGCGGGTTCCCGTAGTGCTTATGCTTGAGACTTCGAGAAACAATAAATTTTCTGCAAAGCTAATCGAAGTTTTGGCTGTTGAGGTGGGTTTTTTTTGGAACATGTTTGCGCATAGGTAAGAGTGAAAGGTCATTTCTTATGCTTATAGGCAATTGAAAAAAAATGAGTAGAACTACCCTAATCATGATATAGAGCTTGCACTTGTGGTCTATGCACACAAGATTTGGATGCATGCTCGTCATGGGAATCGTGTGATGTTTTCTCTCATAAGAGTCTCAATTACCTCTTCACACTGTTGGAGTTGAAATTGAGGCAAATATGGTAGCTAGAATTGATAAATGACTATGACTTCTCTTTCCAGTACAACCTAGGCATGACAATTTTGATTTTAGAAGATCTTAACCAAGTTCCGTTGCTCCCACTTTAGATTGTCTAGCTTCTAGTTTTGAACAGCTAAGCATCTCATATTGTTTTCTCCTGTAGCACACGAGAAAACCCAATCCATCCTTTAGTCAGGTATTCCACTTATAGAGACTTGTGCATTTTGATGATTCTCTGTTACAACAATTGCAAGAGCTCATTCTCGAAAATAGAACTAGAAGGTTCTTTTTAGACGAAACCAGGATATGTGTTTATGTGTTTTCTTTGTGTGACTCATAATTATGAGGTGAAAGTAGGACATTCTGAGGGAGGCATATTGTACCTAATCCATTTGTCCTAGAGAGTCAAAGATGTTTGAGGAAACAAAAAAAAAATCACTGATGGAAAAGAATGAAAGTTGATGTGGCCATGTATGTGTCCAGTTCTATGGATTGTGAATGAGTAAATGCAAGTCATAAGAGGAGAGTTAGACTGATGCAATCCTTGAGAGTTTCTAGTATGGCCGTGGGATGACATTGCCATGAAATTTGTTGTTGTCCTACCTTGTACATGAAGACGGACGAACACAATTTTGATGGTTGTGAATCGTCTTAGCAAAGTTGCTCATTTTATAGACTTTGCAAGTTACTTGACACTGGTATATATATGTGAGATAGTAAGGTTGCATGGGATTCACAAAACTATTAATTTGATAGAGATGCTAAGGTTGTATCGAGGTTCGGGGAGACCTTGAGAGTGCCTTGGGTACGTTGTTGTAACTTAATATCGTTTCATCCTCGAATAGATGGCCAATCAGACCTTTGCAATCTAAACTCTAAAATATATACTCAGGTTATGTGTATTATTCTTGACAATAGAGCCAGGAAGACCCCTTGCCATTTGTGGAGATCGCATATGATAACAGTTATCATGCTGGTATACGGATGTCACTTTATGAGTCTTTGTATGGGAGACGGTGAAGGTCTCCATTTTTTTTTGAATGTCATGGGAAGGGTGTCACCACTAAATTGGTGTTCTATGATTTAATATCAAATAAAAGCTTAGTCCGCATTATTTTCATGATAGTGAAATTGCGGGGAAAGCTAGCCAACCGACTTGAGTTACCCAAATCAATGACGGGTGGGCATAATGTGTTTCATGTCTCTATGTTGTGGAGGGACTTTTGCGACCTAGAAAGGATGACCATAGAACCAATTAGGATTGAGCAAGATTAAACCTTTGAGGTTCCTCCTGTGAGGATATTGAGAGAATTTCGAGCGAGTGATTAGACACAGACGCTAAAAGTATGAGAAAATTCTTTGGTTGCAACAGTTCAAGTGTGAGGCAACTTGGGAGCTTGAGTCTCCCATGTTCATTGCTTGGTATGTGATGCATGATCATGTTGTGTACCTTCCATATCTAGCTTTGCGAGCAGTAAATAGAGAAAGAATTCGGGGTCGAATTCTGCTTAAGGGAGTGAGAATGTAATACCCCGAAAATTTGCTTCTAACCATTTGTGTTTATTTTATCATACGGAGAATAAAATGATGAAGTTAATATTTAAATATGATCTTGAAATCGAAAGTTAGAAAACAACTAAAGAAATAGAGTGTGCTAGTATTTGAACACTTGTATTGATGTTTGGAATTTAGAAAGAGAGAAACGGGCCTGGCCGGGCACCCATAAGTGAGCTGGGCTCATAGTACCCAGCTGCCCTGGCCACTTTGTTTAGCCGAGGGAATAAGCCGCCGCCTCTCTGCCCTAATCTTGTCCAGCGAGCGGATCCCAGTTCGCCGCTGCTGACGATTCGTGACCTGCGACGATGCCGCCGTGTCGTTAGGGCCTAGGGGCGTCCGTCTCCATCAAGCCGTAGTTCGCCGCCACTGTGACCACCTAGGCTGATCGAGTATGGAGCTCGCCGCCAGCAGCCGCTGTCTGGTTCGACACCACTTATCGTCCATCCGCTTGAAGAGGTACTCCAAAGCCATCTGTCAATTGCACTTGTTCCACCCGTTTTGTTCAATTTCCAGTTTGGATTCGTTTCTGGCATACGCTAACCGTGGCGCTGGTTGTAGTAGCAACGTGTGTAGGTTTTTGTTCCAGATCAAGCCCAGTTTTAAATTCTCCTAGCCAGGAATCAATCGGCAGTACTATATTAGTATCCTGATGTTGGTTAACTAATTAATTTGCTCCCGCTAGTAGCGCTGTGGAAGCAAACAGAAAAGAATGATGGATTTGTTGTTGTATGAAGTTAATTTTGACACCATGATACGATCTGTTTCACAACTGAGTAGTACAAGCCAAGTTTGTTCTTACGAGAGGAACTCCAGCTTTATACGTATTCCTGATGCTCTTGTTGCTGCTAGTACATTCCAGTTAGTAGAATTTAATTAAGACTGTATTGGTTTGGCCACAACCATCAGCTAGCTCTAACATATAGTAATGTTGGAAGATCAGTTTTACCGTTTGGGGTAGTTGAATCCTTTGGAGTGTTCTGTGAATATACACATCAAGGATAGCGATTGATTATTGATCGTAGAAGCGATTGTATATTTGTTTGTATGCTTAGGTAATGATGTTGTGTATTGAGTGTGATACATGTTTCATTAGCAGGTGCTGCTACTTCCAGTTTGGTTTGAAGTCCTACAATTCAGAGACGGTTAAGGCAACTTCATAATGGGATAATACTTTGCATGATTCCCTCACTTGACTGTTATTTTATAGCACCTTTTATATATTCAAGTGGCTGGTTATTGTTTATATGTGTGGAGACAAAGTGATTACAGCAAAGAGTATAGTTGCGCGTGCATTTTGCATAGCATGTTAAAGACAGTGCATAGTGTTGTGTCCTGCTGAGGTAGGCACCTTGAGACCGTCGATGTTGGGACGAGTCCCACATTGTCAGCAACCTCCACAAGTTGGAGCGAATGAATGCCGACGGGTGTTCACTCAAGCGATACCGGTATACGCAAAGAAAAGTGAAAGCAAAGATCATGTAGGCATACAGAAGCATCATTGCGCTATGACAAACGTTAAAGGATGATTGTTGGTGTCGTGTTTTGTGCAATGCTTATTATTTCTTTATGTGCTTGCTGAGTATGTTGTACTCACCCTTGAGGCTTCTATGTTTTTAGGTACCATTGAAAACGACATGCATGAGACCGGGGTTAGCACATCGCATGTTTCGGCACATAACTTTCACACAATACACCACTTTATACATAAATTAGTTTAACACGCTCAATCCTGCGGTTCTCTTATATTTCTATACGAGATCTGGCATATGTGTTGTACCTGCCAAGCTAGTTGTTTTTGAGACAACCTGGTTATTGAGATTTAGCTTTGCCTTGCAGAACTGGGTAGTAGTGTGTATGTATGATATTGGAGGTTTATGTTTTTTATGCTGTCGTGGTTATAACCATAAACAAAGGAGACTATGCTGAGTTTATAGTTTTTTCCTTATTTTTAAAGATTGATAAAGTATGTGTAGCATTGCTAGATAGGGTAGATATTTGGGGTGTTAAAATACTCCCAAAGAGATTGGGTGAAACTTTACCCTCACCCAAACCCCACAAAGCCCCATAAAAGCCCAATGTCCAATCCACTAGCTAAGGGTAGTGTATTGGGCATTGGAAAAATACAATAGAAAGTAAGGGTACATGGGGATTAAACTAACCAATACACTAGAACCAAACTCACTTTTACTAACAAAGCCTTGTTTTGTACCCAGAGCTTTTGTAGAGATTAGAAGGGATAATCCCCAAGGCGGTTAGGTGAAATCCCTACCTTCACCCAATCCGCTCAAATCCCCAATCCCAGTTGACTAGGTAAAGGTAGTGTATTGTTGATTAAAAAATACACTAGAAAAGTGAAGATAAGTGGGGATTAAACCAATGCACTAGAACCAAACAAACTTCTACAAATAAGTGAGGATTTGAGGTTTGGTGGGGATAATCTCCACAAATCCCCACAAAAACTCTAGTACCAAACATGGCCTAAGTGAGGATTTGGGTCCCACAAAAATTGGAGACCTTTTTAAGTCCATAGGTCTTTCATAACCCACACTTTCGCCATCCTCTTAGGCCTTGCTGGGTTAGGTGATGTTTGAAGTGGATTGAAGGGTGCTAGGGGTATTAAACCCCTTGAAAGTCAAAATTCTCCCGGAGTCCTCGCGTGGTACTAGTAAATTTGTGGAGATTTTCACTACCAAACCTCAAATCCCAACTTATTCTCAAAACCATGTTTAGGTTTAGTGTATTGAGCTTATTTAAGCCCCATTTATCCCATGTTCCATAAATTTCTTTACTATTATATTGGAGTTGGTTGTAGGTCGTACAACGCGTTTGTTGAAGGAGATTGGGAGCATCTGATCCTTGCAATTTACATCCGACAGTACGATGGGTCACGTGTTTGGTTTTGTTAAAATAATTACAATGCTTTGCCACCGATAACTGAAATCTTTACTATTATATTGGAGTTGGTCGTAGGTCGTACAACTCGTTTGTTGAAGGAGATTGGGAGCATATGATCCATGCAATTTACATCCGACGGTACGATGGGTCACATGTTTGGTTTTGTTGAAATAATTGCACCGCTTTGCCACCGATAAGTGAAAAAGTAATAACTGTTCAGAATGCCTACTGAAAAGAGCCTCCCTTCGTCTGTGACATCCCACCTTGGCCTCCTTCCATGATCCTGTAACATCCCAAATTTTTAAAATAAAGAGAAAATGAATTTCCTTTTTCCAAAAATGAGAACCAACAAAAACTTTTCTTACATAGAGTGCTATGCATAGTGCTCATACTTAATCTTTGTGTTTTTTCCATGATTGTTTGTTTATTACTTTGAACACATATCCAAAACCCTAAACCTCATCCCTCTTGTCCCCCAACCTTTGAAAAACAAAATAAAAAGAAATGATCTTAAATAAGAAAAAGGCATATGCAAGCCTATGGCTACTTTTTGGCAAATGCTAAAACTTTGTTTGTCCACCTTGTTAGATGGTTTGGAAATACCTCAACAAACCTGAATTAAGGCTTACCACTCAAATCTTGGTGAAACCAAAAAGAAAACAAAAAGCAAGAAAGCATCTGCATAGAGACATATGTGGCACTTAGCCAAAATATCAAATCTTGACCTAGGCACCCATATTGTCCCAAAATGGTTGGAACCCTTTACCCAACTCAATCTAACCCCAAATAAACCTCACCCTTGTCAAAGAAAAGCAAAGAAAAAGAAAAGAATAAAAAGTAGAAAATCACAAAACCCTCACATTTGGTTTATGCCATTTTTCCAAATCTTTGACCTAGACCATTTTGGCCTTCACCATTAGTTGTATTATGTTACTAAACACTTATTACAACTTTTGGAATCAAAGAAACACAAATCAAATCAAATTCAAACTCCAATTGTGATCACATATGATAATGGTCAAATCTGCCATTTATATTCTGGTCACTACTTTGAGCCCCTCTATCTCAAGTTTTTCAAACTAAATTTTCCCAATTCTTTGCACCTCATCCAAGAGCACATCAAGGTGAACAACTTTGGTAAAGACCACCATGCCAAAATCATCTTGGATCAAAAACTATGCTCATGCAAAGTTGAGACTTTTTAACATGTGCAACAATCTCACTTTGTGCAAATTTGCATTTCTTTGATTTTTAAAATTCCACCACCACTTGTATTTGTCTCTGGTCATTTACAACTCAACCAAACAAACCAATTTCAAATTTTGAAACCCTTGGAGCTCAACCAAATTTGGCAAGAAATTGAATTTGGCAAATATGGACCAAATCCAAAACACTATTTGAAATAGTGCTTGGGCCAAACCTACTGCCCCACTCGACCCTACCTTGTCCCCTGGCCCTCTCTCTCTCCCTTGCCAGCATAGAAACCCTAAGGGGACAAGCCCTAGCTTGCATGTGCATGGCCATGCCGGCCATGCCGTGCTCCCCCTCTCTCCTTCCGTCCCCAAACCTGGCCACCGTGCCATTGCTTGCCACCTCACCCTACTGAACCTACTGGAGCCAACCGTGGTCGAGAAGGAGGCATGCACGCGCCAGACCAGCTCGCGCTCATGGCGGCCAAGCCATGCCGCTGGCGTCGCACACGCGCGCCACGGGCAGCACTGGCCACGTGCCGCGTCGCCAACTCGCGCAACCCCTGGCCCCCCTCTCTGCACCTTGAGCACCACCGTGACACCGTGATGCCGCCAGACAACCTCTCGACACCGACCCGTGCCCGCCGTCGCCGGAGACGAGGGAGAAACGCCACCGCGGACACCGCCAGACACGGAAGCAATCCGACCGAGTTAGGCACCGTCCAACCCCGCTGTCGCCGCCTGGAGGACCGCCACGATGCTCTGAACAGCATGCCGCCCTCGCCTAGCTCGCTAGACCGCCGGAGACGCCGCGCCCATGTCGCCACCGCCGCAGCACCCACGGCCAACCTCGCACCTATAAAAGGAGGCATCGCCTCGACGATTCCTTCACACCGCCACACTTCCCTCTCCTTCCTCGACTTCCTAGCCACCTCGCCGCTCCACATTGACCCCCGGAGCTCACCAATTGCAACCTCACTGCCGCGCTCCGCCGCAGAAGATCGCCGGAGTTGGAGGCCATCCCCGGAGACGCCACTGCTACAGGATGCTTCACCGTCATCAACAACGTCACCCTGAACCTCGCCGTCGACCGCCGGAGCTCCGTCGCGCTCTCCGACCCCCTGCCGTCGCCGCCAGTAAGCCCCCTTCTCGTCGGAGACGACGATGCACCAGCGCCGTCGATCTGGCTTCTAATCCAATGATCCACCGCGCGCGTACCGTTTCACGCGTTTAAGAGACGCTGACGGGTGGCCCCCACCTCGTCAGACGGCCCACTCGCACTGGATGCGTTGCTGGGCCAAATTTCCCTGTTTTGAATCGTTTCGGCCCAACTCCATTTCCCGCCGGCCCTTTTAATTCAAACTTTGATTTTCCAAATCCATTTAAATTCAATACTGGCCCTGACTTTGAAATTCAATAGAATCTGTTTGGCTTGGCCAAATTTAGCAAACTTGATGTTTTTAGAAAGCTACTGAAAAGATCTACAACTTGCCACTGGTCTTACTGTGAGATCTATTGTAGAAATAATGTGACAAAAAGATTAAGTCAGGGACTTTTGCACATTCAAATAAATCTTAAAAATCAACCAAAAATGATATTTAGTTGATTCCAACTCTAATAGCTCACATTTCACTTACACTAATTGTTTCTGCAAAGATATAGTGTGGTCACTTTGAATGATCATGGCCTAGTTTGAATAAAGGACTATATGACTAGTTTAGTTGAGTGATATTGTCCAAAACTATTATGAAAATCATATGAAGTGTTTCAGTTCATTTAAATCTTGTCCCAAGTACTTTCATATGAAGTTTGGACGCCTGGTCACATACTCTCACATGAAATACTGGGTGATTTTAAATCATATTTAGAATTGTTAAATAGTATGAGGTATTCTACCTCATTTAAATCATTTTCTCAAATGATGATGATGAAGGGTTGACTTAGGTCAACCTAAATTCATGTAGGATTTTTGGAGAAATTAAATCTTAAGAAGATTCAATGAGAGGAAATTATTCCTCAAGAACTGAAAGGAAACTATCATTTACATATATAATGAGAGGAAATTATTTTTCCATGAATTAAATAGAAACATTAATCAATATATGTAATGAGAGGAAATTATTTTTCTTAAGAATAAAACAATATCAACCAACATGATGTCAATGTGATAATGCTAGAATAGCTTGTGTGAATCATGTGTGTGCTTAGTCTAGTACTTGAGCTTGTTTGGTGATTGGATACGTCGTATTTATTTTTTAGACGCTAGCACCGGAGAATACCAGGAGGAGGAAGGTTGCTACCAAGAGGAGGAAGAGGAGAACTTTGACCATTACCAAGGCAAGCTAATATTCTTGCAAGTGCAAAGCTCTACCAAGAGCAAGGCACACTCATCTTTTCTTATGCTTCATGAACCCATCCCAAGTTTTACTCTTTCAAGCTTTCATTTTTAATATTTAAGTTTCCTTTTATAGTGAACTTTGGTCTAAGTTTAGAGTAATACAAGAGTATCAAACTTAGCCTAAAAAGCATTACAAGTAGTTAGCACCCCTCATGACTAGTTGCTAGTGCTAATACTAAAACTTGACTACTCTAGATGGGAACATGTGATTTGAAATGAAGTTGAAACTTTGGAATGATGATTCATTCCATTGAATGACTTTTGAAGGTGAGTACGATTTAGAGAAGATGGTGATTTTTTGATTAAAACTGATATTGGTTTGGATGCGATACCTTTCCAATTTTTGAGTACCCCCACAATACCTGATTATGGGTATGGCGTAACTAGAAATTTATACATCTTAGTATGGGTTCCCTCTGAACACACATCATAGGGGTTATGCCGAGTGACAAGGTATTAACTTGTCAATGCCTACAGATAGTATACTAGGGTTTCGTTGGATGTAGAGGGCAAGTAGATCTCGAAGGTTTCAGCCGAAAAGTACTCGACGATGTA
This sequence comes from Lolium rigidum, assembly GCF_022539505.1. Lineage (NCBI taxonomy): Eukaryota > Viridiplantae > Streptophyta > Magnoliopsida > Poales > Poaceae > Lolium > Lolium rigidum. The sequence continues at coordinate 112,112,497 of NC_061508.1, read as the reverse complement.
AAAACTAGGGTTTGTGAGACAATGATTCGATTCTTTCTTTGTCCCTCGACTCCCCCTTATATAGGAGGCGGAGCCGAGGGATTCGTGATACACAAGTTTACAGAGTCCGGGAGGGTTTCTAACCCATCCCGCAAGATTACAAACGATGACTCCTATTACAACTCTAGCTTTCCTTAATAGTATCTGGGCTTCCGAATCTTCTTATTCTTCGGGTCATGGGCCTTCAGTAAACCCCGGGTACCATCTTCGGCAGGCCCATTGGGTATGCCTATGTCAGTAGCCCCCGAGATTTTGCTTGAATCGCAGAGTCAGGGAAAATCTCTACCTTTATATTTATTTGACAACTCTGAATTTTCACACATATCTTTGCATACGAATTTCTATATTGTACAGGGATAATGGTAGTTGGGGCTAGTTCATCTGACGGATCAGGTACTAGTTAACTGCTCTAGTGGCAATCCGCAAAAACCTACTTCAAGATCACGTCCCTAGACATGATCTCGGGATACTGGTGTAAACTTCGACAGGTGCCGCTTAAGGTCTTACCATTCTGTCGAGTCCTAGTCATATTTATCGGGTACCTAACGCGTCCGTTAGGATTTTTCTTCGTATCTGTTGATACGGAAAAAAGTAGCAAACCGACGTCAGAGACGGCGCCACGCCGCACAGAACGGATCTGGGGTCTTATCTTCGCAAATTTTGCGGCATTCAGAGATTTATTCGCAACTTTGGCGTTCTGAGAATATATTGTCGAGTACTTATTCGGCTGTTGGAATAGCACTTTTTATTGAGTCAACGGATGACTTATATTGCTCTCCCGATGGGAGTATATGTAGAGTTACTTTAACTCGAAATATACTCTCTTGTTCTTCTATCTTTCTTTTTTATAATTTCATCGGGCACGCGAACAGCGTTCCCGATGGGAGTAGCCCCGAGGCTACAGCCAAGGACTTGTGCTTGGGTGTAGGCTCCACGCTTTATGCCGCTATATTTTATTTCTCTCCCGAAATTTTCAAATCTCTCGGGTGCGCGAACAGCGCTCCCGATGGGAGTAGCCCCCGAGGCTATGAGCAAATATTTTGTATTTGATCATAGGCTCATACCATTTCTATTTTGTCTTTCTCGAACTTTTCATTTTTTCCAAAGTAGCCCCCGAGCATTTGGGCAAAAACTTGTATTTGATCAAAGGCTCTCGAAATAATCAACAATCTTCTGCTGTCGCCATTCTTACAAACCTTTGTAGCCGAAATTTTATCTTGTCAAGGTGACATCATTGCTGACGATAGCCACGATCACTGTATCGGGAAACCGCGAGAACTTCTCTCCCACTGTCTCGTGGGCCCAAATTACTTTTAAGGTCCTCCAGGGTGAAATTACTTTTTTACCCCTATTCCTGGCGCTTTTCCTCCGCTTTTCCTGGCGCACGTACAATAACTCCCCCATGGTGAAATTACTTTTTTAGCCCTGTTCCACGTGTATATCGTCTACCGCACACTTTTTCCATCCAACGGTTCGCCGCTTCGCCGCACCTCTATTTAAGGTCTTCATCTTCTTCCTTCAGCACTTTCGCTCGCGCCGCTCCCCTGTTCTCCTCTTGCGAAAATCTCCTCTTGCGCCCCACAGTTCCCTGAGCTCAACTTCTCTCGAGCTGCACTCCTGCGCCATTGTTGATGCCACCGCGCAGGTCGACCGAGGCACGAGCACGCCGGAATCAACGATGGCTTCCACAGATCTGGGGAGCGCCGAGTGGGAGAGATCCAAAATCTCCGCCCAAGACATCAACCTCCTGAAGAAACTGGGGATCAGCAAGAAGCCGAAGGTGCTGTGCTTCCCCAGCGAAGAGAGCTACCCAACCCCTCCAATGGAGTATCGGGTTAGTTTCGTCGATCATCTCATCCGCGGCCTTTCTGCCCCCATTCACCCTTTTCTTTGGGGGTTGATTTTTGTTTATGGACTGCAGCTTCATCACCTCACACCTAACTCTATCCTCCACATTTCCATCTTCATCACCCTTTGCGAGTCCTTCCTCGGCGTCCAGCCTAACTGGGCGTTGTGGAAGCGTATCTTTTTATGTCGCCGCAATGGCTCTCCCAATGTCGCCTATAACATAGGCGGCGTTGTTATCTGCGTTCGCCCTGATGTCGAGTACTTCGACGTCAAATTCCCTGACTCAGTTCAAGGATGGCGCAAAAAATGGCTGTACATTCATGAGGAGAACCATGGGTGTGCTGAAGACAACATCCCTCCTTTTGATGGTGCCGAGAAAATCTTCCGCCGCCGCTCCTGGGATGCAGATGCTACCGACGAAGAAAACACGGCGACGGAGGCATTGATGACCCGCATCCACGATCTGCAAAACACCAGCGGCAAAGAACTGTCGGGTATCCAAATCACGGCATATTTCCTTAGAATCAGAGTGCAGCCTCTGCAGGCTCGCAAAAATCCCCTCTGGAAGTATACTGGCGACGATGATGTGGATCGTTTGTCGGTGGATTTATCGGTCAAGGATTTAGAAAAACTTGTCCGGAAAATCTCCTCCCTCGGCAAGAAAGATCCCGTCCCTTCTTCTTGTCGCGTAAAACCATATAGCGCCACCAATGCGCTACCCAAGGTAACCTTTGTCGATTTTCTCATATTTGTTTGACATCCTTTTCATAACTCTTTTATTGACATCTCCTTTTGCTTATTATATTTTTTTTATAGAACCATCCAAGTCTTTTCTCTCTTCCCCCCCTTCCTGAGGGTGGAGAAGTCGAAGAACGAGCCGTTGTCACTGATGACAACCAAGATGCTCCTTCCTTTGAGAATGAACCCGCAGGTTCTCGAAAATCTGTGGGATCCTCTGAAAAGGAGGTTGTCTCTGAAGCTACCGCATCGGCACAGTCTCCTCCTCCTGCTGTTTCTCCAAAGAACAAAAGGAAGAGGACAGACGTCGAAGATTCCGGCACCTTCAAAGCCGAAGAAGCTGCTCCTTCACGTCGGAAGGCAGCTTTCGATCCATACCTTGACGCCCTCGTCAGTTCGTAAGTTACTCCTTGGCTCTCGCTGTTTTAATTCTTGAAAGTTTTCGTCTATCTAGCTTCTTATACTTCCGCAATTTAATTGTAGTGGTGACGAGGAAGAAATGCCAGCTATTGATGCGCCTGCTCGAACGAGTACGTCGCATACTCTAGTTGTTTCTGAAGTGCCAGTTGAAGGAGAAGAATCTTCGCCTCCTCAACAAAACACCGACGCACTTACTCCTCCTGCAAGCCCTCTTGTCCCTTCTCCAAAAAGGGCAAGGGTTGAAACAATCACGGAGCCTACCTTGCAATTGGGTAGATCCTCGACTCCTCTTTTGGATGATGTAAGTCCTCAACTGCTTTCTGATGTTGTCGATGATTTCTCTGTTTGCTTCTTTTTGATTTTGTGCTATCGTACTTTTTCCCCTACCGACGGTTTCTTTCTCTATCTTTTTTTTGAACAGCCTTTGATTAAGGAATTCATCCGCTTCGGTGCCCAATTCGTTGGGTACCGCGATTATGCTAGCAAAGCTGAAGGTAATGTCTTTCTGCTTCTCTTTACCCTTGCCTTCTCACTCCTTTCTTGTCGTGATTTTAACTAGATTTAACTATCTTGGCAGAAAAACTGGCGGAGGCCAACGAGCGTGCCAACACACTTGCTCAAAAATTAGAGCAAAGTGAGGAGGCTCGTAAGAAGGCCGAATCAATGCTAGTAAGGCTAGGGCAGAGGCTGACAAGGCCAAAGCTGACGCTGCTGGTGTCGAAGAACTTAGGAAGAGGCTTCACGACGCCGAGACTTCGCTGAGCGAGCATATAGCCGCACAATCTGCTCGCGAAGACGCGATTATTAAACGCCTGAAGTCGCAAAACCGTCGCTTTGTCAGTGAGTACCTGAACCATTTTGTATTCTTTGGACTTGATTTTCTTTACTCGTTTGTTGATCAATAAATTTCTGTCTCGACAGATACAACATCTCAGGAATTTGAACTTGAAGATCCCGACAATGATCCTCTTCTTGATGCACTTGCGTTCCTTGAGTTTCATGGAACAGAAACACGCGATGGTATTAATCAGGCCAAGGAAGGACTGTCACGGCTCTTCCCCTACTTCTTCCCGAAGAAAGAGGAACCCGCGACTTTTCTTGCTCTTGCCAAGTGTTTTAATCCACCAGAAGATCTTGGACTGAAGCTGCGCCAAGAAAATATGAAGGTCGATGTTGAAAGCACTGTCGCCCTGGTTGCTGACAGCCAACAAAACATCGACTAGACCAAAGTTGGCGACACACAGGAGATGGAGACCACGAAGTGGCGATCAATAATCAAGGCTGCGAAGCCCAACACAAAGAAGATCCTCGCTTATCTTGGATTCAAGCCTACTCCTGCTCCTAGCTCGTCAAAGCCGGAGGTCTAGTAGAATGCCTTATCTTTTTCTATTTTTTATTTTCTTGTTCCTTCTGAAGTTGTCGCCACAGTAACTTTGGCTACAACTGTCGTAGCAGTTCTTTTGAAGACTCATCCTGTAATATCTGTGTAAATGTCTCGAAAATCAATGGAATTCTATTTTGCGTGATCATTGATACTGAAATTTTGCTTTTCCAGTTGATATTTGATAACTACTCCGCAAATCCTCATCCTGCCGACACTTTTCCTGCTTCCTCCTTTTCGAAGAAAACACTTGTTGCTGATGACCTTGTCGAAGGTTCTTCAAGTAAACACTCCCCACAAGATTTGCAAGAGCTTCGCCACCAACTTCAGTCCATGAAAAAGCAGACTCTTGCGATGATGGAACAATCTCGCAAAGCATCCGAAAGGGAAAGGATTGCCCTTCAACAAGCTAAAGAAGCCATGACTGCCAAGGAAGCTGTTATTTCGGAAGCTGAAAAAGCAAATACTCGAGAAAATTTGATGCTTGATTTGATGACTGAAGCCAGTGCGGATATGTCAGGTATGCTTTTGCAAACCCAGACTCCTTCTGTTTTTCCCGTCATTTCTTTTTCGAGATTCTTATGCTGTCGCCAAATAGGTTCCTTTCTCGACGCTGCTGCAGAAGACGAAAGGGTAAATACAAGGACAAATCTCCTTGTTAACCTTTCTCTTGACCACGGTTCTCTTTTCTGGGCCACTCCAGAACGTACCCGACAGATTGTCAGGTTCCAAGACCGCTCGTGCCAAGTTCGGGGATTTCTGGAGTTTTGTTCCAGCACTTTATCCAAGATTTTCAATGCTATGTTTCCTCGGAATGTTCAGCCAAAATCTCTCCTCGAACTAATGGAGAAATTTAAGGACGTGCAGAAGATCCATGGCTTTGTAAGGGATCAACTAATAGCTGGCGCCAAGGTTACCCTTATTATGCTTCAAATCTACCACCCCAAACTTGATATGACAAAGGTGGTGGAGACTGTGCATACTAAGCTGAGGCAACGGCGAAGAGGTGTTGATAAAATCAATGCACGGATCACTCCAGTAGCTGAGGAAATTATTGATGACCTTCTTCGGATGGACGCCGACTTTTTTTCAGACGGCCATTATGCCGATTTTTTGGGTGCTGCTCCCGAAGAAGCCAGAGTAAATATTGACGACTTGTTGGGTCGCAACTGGGTTTGTAGTTTGTCGATAAGAACTATATCTTTGCTGTGTGTACATTGTAAGTTGTATATATTTTTCTTCCTTCAAGCCCCCGAGTGTTTCGGTGGTGAATCCTTGTGTTGTGTATGCGAGGTTTTAAACCAAAGCAACCGAATTTTTATACTATATTTGCGGGTACTAGTCCCCGAGTGTTTTGTCTTTGATTGCTATCTTGTAACTTCGTTTTATCCGGCGAGGTATTCGGTACCAAGGCGAGATAATTTTATCAGTTAAACTCATCTATATTGTAACTTCGAGGCATAAGCCCATGACCGTGTCGAAGAATAGATATATATTTCCACTATCTTTATTATATTGTAGCACCTCGAGCCCGCCTCATTAAAAACCTTTCCCGGCCCCACTCGGTGCCCGAAAAAAGGAAAAGAGTGCGTCTGAAAACTCGCGGGCGTTTCAGTACATTGTATTTTTACAAGGAGGACTATATTTTGATACTAAGCGTAGAAACGCCTTAGCTGTGCCACGTTCCAGGGGTTTTTCTCGGGAGTCCCTGTCTTCTTGTCTTTAATCCTGTACGCTCCTCCTTCGATGACTTCTGTAACGACGTAAGGGCCAAGCCATGGCGACTCGAGTTTTTCAGTACGCTCTTGATTGAGTCGCAAAACTAGGTCTCCAACTTGAAAGGATCTTGGTCGCAAACGTCGACTGTGGTAGTTTTTCAGGTCCTGCTGATATTTAGTTACCCTTGACAATACTTCGTCTCGAGCTTCGTTGAGTGCGTCGACGTCGTCTTCCAATGCTTTCCTGGAAACTTCTTCGTTGTACTCTGTGACTCTGGGGGAGTCGTGCTCTATTTCTATCGGCAGTACTTCCTCTGCTCCATGGACTAGGAAGAACGGAGTCTCCTGTGTCGCTGTATTTGGTGTTGTTCGGATGCTCCATAACACACTTGGTAACTCTTCTGGCCAGGTATGTCGAGCTTTTTCTAGTGGCCCTAACAAGCGTTTCTTGATGCCATTGCAGATGATACCATTGGCTTTCTCGACTTGACCATTGGTTTGAGGATGTGCGACTGACGCGAAGTGCAATTTGATGCCTACCTCTGCACAGTACGCCTTGAATTCCTTGGATGTGAAATTACTGCCATTGTCCGTGACGATGCTGTTAGGTACACCAAACCGAAAAACAATACCCTTCACGAATTTTATTCTTTGAGGCTGCATCTGGTGAATTTTCGGCTTTGCTTCTATCCACTTGGTGAATTTGTCGACAGCGACGAGCATGTATTCGTATCCTCCTGGCGAAGCCTTGTGTAACTTTCCCACCATATCAAGGCCCCACTGAGCAAAAGGCCAAGATAAGGGTATTGGCATGAGTTCTGCTGCTGGAGAGTGGGGTTTTGCGGCAAATCTTTGACACGCGTCATAAGTTCGCACTATCTCCTTCGCGTCCTCGATTGCTGTCAACCAGTAAAAGCCAGCCCGAAAAACTTTGGCTGCAATAGCTCGGCTGCTCGCATGATGACCACATACTCCTTCGTGCACGTCCTTCAGGATTATCCTTCCTTCTTCGGGTGTGACGCACCTTTGTAACACACCCGAAATACTTCGTTTGTACAACTCCCCTTTGATCACCGTGAAAGCTTTGGATCGTCTAATAAATCGCCTTGCTTCAACTGGATCGTCGGGTATTGTTTTTCTTAGGATGTATGATATGTACGCCTACATCCATGGGATTTGTACCATCAGTACTAGATCCTGTTCCTCTTCTTCTTCTTCTTCTTCCAATGCTTCTTTCGCAGCCCCCGAGGGTTTCTCGTTCTTCTCCTTCTTTGTTGATTTCTTCGGCTTTGTGGATCTCTCTGTTATCTCCTCCCAGAACACGCCTGGCGGGATTGCGAGGCACTGTGACCCGATGTTTGCAAGAACGTCGGCTTCATCATTACTCAATCTGCGTGTGGTTTATGTAATATCCCGTGTAATGGGGTTACAAAAATAGAGGAAACAGAATGTGTGCATTGCATTCATGCATAGAAAATGCTGGGAATTTTCGCGCTTTAAAGTAAAACAGATCACAATGAATCGAAGTTTCACTTGACCTTGGTGGAATTGAAGTAGCTCATCAAGTCAAGCGCTATAAACCTCAATGTGACTTTGCTAAAACCTTGTTTTGGGTAGAGATGATTTGATCTAAGGGGTTAGATCAAATGGAACTAATAATCAACACAACAACACTTTACTCAATGATCAATTGCTTGATCTTATAAAGATCACAATATGGTAATCCTTGTCATAACATATGAACATCCATTCAATTGGAAATCAAGTAACAATAAAATGGAGAAAACTATTCTTCACTCATCTTTTCCATGTCTTAAACTAATCCTATGATCCAACCATGAACCTCATGGTATTCATTCTACTTTAATCTTGGAAACAAGACAAGGAGATCCAACTAAGAAATAGATATCCTTCTCTATTCCAAATTAATATTACATCAAACCTAGAGAGGATGAGAGTCCTACATATAATTACTAGAGAAGCAATAACAAACTTTGAGCTAAACCTTGGATATACATCCAAGTATTCAAATCATCATCTCTAAGAGAAACCCTAGGATATCATCCAAGACAATTCCTAGAGAGATAAACCATTTATATTTAACATAGACATTGATGATCACATCAATCTCTATAGAGCCTAACCTCAGGTTAGTATTAAAGTCCTTCCCAAACGAGTGAGACCATTCATACCACTCTTAGCTTTACCTATTTAAGACTCAAGGACAATCATTGAACTAAAGTATTAGGTTGTAAACCATTTCCTTTGGAGTGGTGAGATAACCTAATATCACATGGAACAATACCATATCCATGATATGATAAAGTAAGGAGGAGATTAATTCAACCAAGATAGTCAAGTGGAGTTTTAGACTTGATATCTATTGAGATATGGTGAATACACCATAAACCCTAGAATAAACCATTCCTCTATAAGAGAGCCCAAGCTAAGGTGTTACCCTCAAGAATGTTAAAGCCAACACTTGAATGTGAGGGAGAGAACTATCCATATACCCAGATGATAACCTCAATATTATTTAAGTGGAACCCTAACAGAATATCTCAGGTATTCTCCTGGGATATAATCTATTGAGACAACCATAGCCATGCCACCCAAGAGACTATAAGAGAGATAGTATACCCTAGTTGATCAAGACAACACTTGATCATGGAAGTGAAAACCATTACATTAGAAATACCTTAGGAAGCCAAACCTTGATCATTATAAATTGAGTGATGATCATAAACCCTAATAACTTGAGGTAAAAATATTAAGAACAAGTTGATCATGATTAATCCATGATCATACTCTTGAAGTATGTGAGGATAAGTTAAACCCTAACAGGATAAGTATATCTCATTCACCACATGAAATCATAGGGATGTAACTAGTAGGCAACCCTAGGCTTATATTCCAACCTTAACTTGTGATTCAATTGGTGATCATAAGTAGAATTCTACCATATTTACACTCCACATATTCTTCATTTAAGAAACATAAGAAAACCTTAGAGTAAAACTCTATACTTTATATGGTGAGAAACCATATATCCATATGACCAAAGTTAACTATAAAAAGAACTATAACCAATGTAGTTACTTAAATGATAAATTGAGGTTAATAATAGAAGCCAATTGGTAGAAGATAAAACCAATTCTCAATATCATAGTAACTAGAGGAGAACATAAAATGTTAAGTAAACAACCACCTTATCATGGTTAGGGGAGATTAAACCCTAGCACATGCAATATGGTGCCATCTCATCTCTACAACCCGAATTAAATCTCAACCCTAGTTTGTGTATCACTTGGGTGATCACAAATAAAACCTAAACCTCAATTAAGGTTCAACCCATGTGTCATTAGGTAAATAGCATTGGAACCCTAGATTTGCACATCAAATAAATCTTATGCTTCAATTCTTGAACATAAGCAAAATCTTGTGCTACATTTTATAATTGAAACCATATGTATGGTGATCAACCATTTAACCTATTAACCAAGATCAAACCATGATGAGAGTAGAATTACTCTAAGTATTTCAAGGTACTAGTAAAATACAATAATAATGCTAACCTTGAGATAGGGCTATAATTAAACCTACAAGGTCTTAATAAATAGAGGATCACATAAAATCATATGCAGGGAACTAAATTCTCAATTAAGAGCTCAAACCCTAATGATAAATTCTAAAATACTTAGAGTAGAAATTATCAACCCTAATAATTCAAAATAGATTTGATTACACAAGAAAAAGGAAATTAAAATGAGAGCATGAATCATGCTTAATTAAAATTTGGAATAAAGGTTCACATATATTAAATGCTCATTCAAAAACAATCCAGTGCTACAATGATCCTTTATTTAGTCCTAATAAAATTCAAATTATCAAATACCTGCAAAACAGAAAAGAATTCAAATCTGAATTCAAAATTGAATTATAAAACAGAAAATGAAAACAGAAAAAAAAGAGAAAAGCTTACCTGGACCTGGCCAGCCGAAGGAGCCCAGCAGCAGCCTGGCCGTGGCAGCCCAGGAGCAGCCCATGGTCCATCTCCAAACCATGGCCCAAACCAGCCCGATACCCCTTCGTCTAAAAATCTCAAGGACGAGATCGTCCTCATCCCCTTCCTTCGCATGGGCGCCAGCACGAAGACGTGCTCGTTCTTCTCCTCTCGCTGGCGATCTCTCCTCGCTCGGCGTCGTGACGAGGCGCAGACCATCGCCATATAAAAGCCACGACGAGTTCTGAGCCTCAGTTTCTTCCTCATTTGCCCCAATTAAGCAAACCCTAGTTCGCCCGGCCATCGTCCTCGTCGGCGGTAGAAACCTCCCCAGGCCAGGCCGTAACCACCATCGGCACCGCCATGCTCGACTTGCTCTGCTTGCAAAAAGAATCGAGCTTTGGAGAGCTGTGGCGCCGTTGCCAACCTCGCCTCTCCGACGGCCGGCGCCATTAAATCCGGCGAACCAGACCACCATTGACCTCGCCGTCAAGCGCGTCATGCTCCTGGTGAGCTCCTCAACCTCCTGGTGTGCTCGTCTTGCTCGATTAGGCGCCGTAGCTCCACCGCGTCGGCTAACCCGTGAGCTCGCCGCTCAATCCCGTCGCCGGCCAAGCTCCGGCGACCATCTGGTGGCGGCGCGGCCACCACTAGAATCCTCTCGTCGTCTTCTTTCCAACAAGCCCACGCACGCCCACGCGGGAGCTCGAAACCGCCGGTGACCATCACCATCTGACCGCCGGCCACCGTGAACCTTGCCACGCCAGCAATTTTGACCACGGTCAATGCTGCGTGGCAGGTGACGTGGAGGTAGTCCCACCAGTCAGCCTCTGTTGGTAGATTTAGCCGGGTAAATTTAGCAGTTTTGTTTTAAATTTAAATCCAGTAAATTACTGCAATTTCAAATAAATTTAGAAAATCCAATTTAAGTCAGAAAAATATAAATGAGATATTAAAATTCTTAGAAAAGAAAACTCTATCCAATAAAAATATAAAATGAAATTTTTATTTTTAATAAAAATTCAATTGTTTAATACTTGTTATTTAAGCCTTTTCTTTTAATTCAAAATTCAATTATAATTCAATAATTAGGAAAACCTTATAAAATAATTAAAAACCAGTAAGAAAATAACGAAAAAATAAAAGCCAATTTCTTTATTTATGATTTTGTTAAATCTTTATTAGTGGAAATTTAAACCCTAATTAATAATTACCCTAATTATTAATTATTTAAAAATAATAAAATGCCTAACTCAATATTATTTTTATTTCCAAGATAATAATAACTTCAACTTTTCAATGAAGTTATTAATTATAGAACCATAGGGTAATTAGTAAACATTAGTTCCATTATAAACCATGTGATAACATCATAAATTGAATGTAGAACCCTAAAACCCTAATTCAATTATGCACCAAACCCTAGCTCCAGTAATCAATCGGAACCTTAACTTGTTTCTCACCTAACCCTAGGTTAGAACATGGGATCATGTCACTCAATTACCATAGAACCATTATTAGCAACTAAAAGACATACCTATGTCCACATAAAATGTAGAACCCTATCACTAGCAAATTAGTATTCCATGTATGCATATCACTAAACCTAGTTGATCAAGTAGGATCAACCAAGTTTAAACCCTAGCTTCTACTGTCAAAACCATCATCCTTATTCATTCCTATTTAGCATCACACCATTGTGATGGACCCTAACAGCAACCATACCTACTATTTTACTTTACATAACCCTGTTCCACTAAACCCTACTAGTGTGAGATACTTATGAACCATCCTATTTAGAAACCAACCATTCTCTACCTAGAGATCCAATGGCTAATACAAGACAACTTCAACCTTAATTGTTATAATTCTTATTATTTAAGAAGTATGTTCTTCAAAAGTTATTCTTTTGAAGAAAATAAGGAATCATCATCAATCCTGCCTAATAGAACCTATAGACAATAGCCATCTATCACTAGCAAGGTAGCATCAACCTTGATAGCACCCATGTGTAATTAATTGCTTAGGATACCTAGGCATAACCCCACCTACTATTGATGAATCCAACTCTGTTGTGATCCATCGAATAATTACTCCAGCAACTACCTGAAACCATAGTCAACCACAGAAACCCAACCTAATTATCATACTTGTTCTTTATCAAAGAACATGTTCTTCAAAAGTTATTCTTTTGAAGTAGGTGATAATTAATCATTAACCATGACATATAGTGCTAAAACCAACCACCATTCATTACATGTTAAGATTATACCAAATGCCATTGTTATGTGCTATTATTGTTATCATTATTTATTACAGCACCTGTTTATGATAACAAGCAACCAATTCTTAATAAGAACCTTGTTTGTGAATCTTTGAATCACTCTAAAAGTGTAACACACCCTAAAACAAATCCTCTCAACTCACTAATCCTAAATCATCGGGGTTAGATCACGCTTAGAGCGATTTCATCTCATACTTATGCATTATTGCATCCTTGCCAATCTTTTAAACATCGTCCTTACCGGACGATGATGCTATTTCAGAATTTGGAGTTATTGCGTATCGAAGACCTTGCCCGCATAATCTTGCAGTCAAGAAAGGCAAGTTCATCGCTTGCTCATGTCATTTGAGTATCTTTATCAAATTACTTGCAAAGTACTATGGTTATCACTATTGCATAAAAACCAAAACCACTACTTTCATAACTATGAATATGACTATGTGGTGGGCAATGGAACCATGGATTGTGTTGATATGGTGGAGGTTCCATTGCAAGGGTTAATATCCATCTAGGATTAAACAACAAATGTCGCCAGTGATTCTTGTGCCGTAATACCCGTGTTAACCATAAGATCTGGAGTGGGACGGAATAGTCAATTGTATTTCCACCTCTTGTACATCAACGGATGCGCTTTACCGTAGACCCTTGATCCAAGAGAGGACAAGTGGTACCATTGATCCAAGAGAGGACAAGTGGTACCCTTGATCCAAGAGAGGACAAGTGGTAGGGTGGGGGTCCCGATGAAGTCCCCACGATTATTGCGGTCTATGATGGGTTGCAGCTGCCGGCGAAGGAGTTCATGGTAGAGACCTGAACTGTTGTCGTGGTCGGGGGCCGTCCTTAATTGGTATAAGAGCACCGGCGAGGACCCAGGGTCGGAGTTTGCAACAAAGGGTGGGTGTGTGAGGTAGCGGAGGAATATGATTGGCTATGACCTTATACCGGGCCTCACACCAAAGGAAGTGTGGACGGGGTGTACGCCCGGCTGGCACCAAGGTTAAGATCTCTTATGGGTAAAGCAACACACCTCTGCAGAGTGTAATGAATCGTGACCTGTCACT